>NC_139345.1:1031177-1203677 GCF_055883805.1 Amblyomma maculatum
GCTCAGCTAGCCTAGTAAATCCAATAATACAAGACGATAGCGGGTATAGTAAAAAGTTTGGATACTTCTTCAACCCAGGAACTCTGTTTCAAACATTAATGTAACAGCTAAATTATTCACTTGTTCTCAGCGTCGGAGGATTTTCTCTTGTGCTTTGTTCACTAGATGTGTCGAATATTCAGTCTAGATGATTAAAATACAGGGATGAAAAATAAAGAAAACAAAATCAGTTACACGCTTGAGAGCGCTTGCGTGTGGAAATGCTATAGCATTTCTTGTTTGTGCGACCAATGTTTTCATGAAATTTTGTTAGGCGAAATGATCGCCAGTTAGCCTGAAACTTGACTAAGAGACGTGTGATGTGGCAAAGAGAAATCATGACACCTCCTTGAAGGCCGTACGACAAACGGTTTGGTTTGATATAAATCTCGGTAACAACTTAATATATTCATGACAGGAAGGACTTGTGTCATCTGATCTAACCCCCGTCGCAAGTTAGTGTGTAACTTGACTAGTTGCTATTTAAAACGAGAAACTGTATGGCGTAGCACCAAACGCTTCACAAAGAACGACTAATCCCCAAAGCTGGCGCCACATTGACGTCCGCCAGGCCATGTCATCGGTATGTGTCCTAGAGTTTCCATACGCATCCATACATGTCTTATCTCTTAAAAGCTTTCGACCTAAAAATGGGATGTCAAACAAATTTTGAAAGATGGCTAGCAAGGGAAGTGAAAACGGAAACAAGAGGCTTATTGATACCTCTATAAATAATGCCATTTCGTTTCTTGTTCGACAGCAGTGAAACATCTTTGTGCATTTTTACTTTTTACGGAATTCGTAACCAGCTGGTTCTTTTTGGTATATTTTAGAGTTTCAAAATATAGATGCAAATATTTTATAATGCTCTCAAAATATAAGCGCACCCTTTTTCCGGTGAATATATATCGTATTCAAAAGATGCTGGAAAATCATACCTTTGACATATTATCATCATACTTTCTGCAAACATAAAACCAGTACCCGAGTAAAGTACTATTGCTTCGATGGTATACCGGCACTACATTGTCGGTCCATTTTGAATCGCTTTGTAATAAGCCGAAATGACTTGAGTGCGTTTTTTATGTGTCAGAAATATCAAACGTTGTACTTTCAACATATTTGCAAAAAGGTTCGTAGTTTTACTCCCTACTGTATTTTGAATGTATTCATTCTGGTATTTAAGTATGGGACGAAGCAACAGGAAATTAATGTTGTGAAGAAGAAGATGGACTTTTTCGCTGGGCGTTGACGAAGAAGAAGCAGTCGGTGGAATTGCTGTCGCGCAGATTATCGTGCCGGTCTGAATCGCCCCGCTTCCTCGCCATTTTCAACACACGCTTAAAATGCATTTTTAGTACAGCCTTTTTTTGCTAAGGAGAGGCACACTAACAAGGATGTACTGAAAAACATTAACGTTACCAAGATCAGCTGCAGAATTGTGTTAGCATTGTTGGGCCGAGGCAGAACAGAATAGTAGAATACATCCTGAAGATGCACGGAAGCACGTATTACGTGCTGGCTTGCAAATGAACTGAATTAAAAAACAAAGAGCGAACAAATGTGCTCCATGTTTGGTAGAAGCACTGTGTGGGTTTTAATAAACTGTTAGTACTGATACGAAAAAGTCGAAACACGCACAAAAAGAAGTCAACAGCAAAAGCATTGGGCAAGCAGCATTTCTTCTGGGACCGAAAAAGAAATGTTATTTCGAAGGTTCGCGAAAGCACAGTTTACCCAGGAAGACCATCGATGCTCGAGAAATAGCAAGCTCGAAGGAGATGTGGTTAAGCCATCCGTCTGGGGCATTCTTGGTTGAAGAATGAAGCTTGCGGATACGGCTTCTTTCTTTGCTTATCTTTAGCAAAGCTTGTGCCTGTTTGACCTGGACGCGTGGTTACCTAATATTTCGCTGTCGTTCTTTTTTTGTTCTCGTATTCCGTGAGTTGTGAGTGACACGTGCTTACGCCGCGACACTTAAGGTTGCGGATGGAAGTCTCTTCGTTTCTTTGAGAGCTGCTATGTGCCCGTACACTGCGTCTATTATACTTCGATTGATCTCCTTATTTCTTGCGCTTTGTAGGAACCAAGTTTTATATGCTTTGAGCTCTTTCTATTCTGCTTCAACAAACTTGCGCAAAGAAGAACATAAGATATTGACACGCTGCATTCTTTATTTTCCCTCTGTGCTGATCGCGAGCGTGTGCCTCCTCGAGGCGAAGAAACTGAAGTTCTCCTGTCGAAGCGGGCCTGCTAGTTTCCTGCCGCACTGTGACTTCTGTTACTCCTGTGTCCCGCGGTGACTTCTGATCAGAGACTTCACACCGTGACATCTGGTGGAGCTGCTGGGTAACGCAACCCATGCTCCGAACACCTCCAACCAGCTGGGACTACAGCCCTCAAGGATCTCCTACCATCGAGATTACGCCTACCCATCAGAGTAGCCGACGGCTCCGAGGGCTTGATCCTGAATTCGCGCCTCTACAATTTTCTCGTACTGCGAGGCCGCCACCATCTTCTCCAGCACCACCTTCGGAGACAACACAACCACCCGTAATGACGCAGGTAGACACCACTGCCCCCTCCTTCGTGTTGCAGCAGCCGCGGGAGATACCCATCTTCCAAGCCTTTCCCGGCGACGACCCGGAAGACTGGCTAGATAAATTTGAGCGAGTAGCCCAGTACAATCGCTGGGGCGACGACCAGAAACTGCAGCATGTATTTTTTTCGCTCGACGGTTCAGCTCGTACATGGTTTGAAAATCATGAGACTACTATCACAACGTGGAGTTCCTTCAAGGACCAGTTCCTGCAAGCTTTCACCACCGTTTTTCTGAAAGAACGCGCCGAGCTGCTCCTACAGACGAGAGTTCAGCTCCCTAACGACAGCGTCCTCGTTTACTTCGAGGACATGACGAGGCTATTCCGTCGCGCTGATCCAAACATGTCCGAAGAAAAAAAACTTCGCTATCTCATGAAGGGAATTAAGGAACAGATCTTCGTTGGATTAGTGTGATGTCCCCCCAAGACCATCGGGGAATTTGTATCCCAGGCCACTACCATTGAGAGGGCTCTAGAAATGCGATCTAAGCACTACGAGCGGCCGTCCATCCCTATTGCTGCCGCCATCGCGGACACTAGCAGCACTGACGTGCTCCGTGAGACCATACGGGCCATCGTAAGCGAGGAGCTGCAAAAACTATTTTCGACGGCAGCACCCCCTCAAGTATCCAGCCTTTCTCAGATGGTTCGGGAAGAGGTCAACCAGGCACTCAACCCACCCGAGCCACTCCCGAAAATGCCACCACAGCAGGCCATGACCTACGCCGCAGTCACTAGTCGTGCCTGTCCACCTCCCAGTCAGCATCCACCTCCCAGTCAGCACCAAGCAGCCCCTGCATACATCGTCAAGCACCTCCCGCTCGAATTTCTCAGGTGTGTCCACGCAAAAGCGACGTCTGGCGCACTCGCGATAATCGCCCGCTGTGCTTCCACTGTGGCGAAGCTGGTCACCTGTTCCGCGATTGCTATTACCGACGAATGGGTCTGCCGGGATATAGCGCCGACGCGCGAAAGCCGCAGCGTGGTGAACGACCCCCTGCCATTGACGCGTACTTGGCTGCATCATCCGGAACGCCCTATGACTACTCGCGGTCGCCTTCACCGCGCCAATACTCCTCGCAGACACGTGGTAATGCCGGTCTGACGCGGGTCCACTCCCCTAGCCCCCATCTGGAAAACTAGACGCGGCAACCTTTGGAGGGAAGGTTGCTCACCGACGAAATTCTCAAGCTCCTCCACCGCTGCAACCGGATGGCCACTCCGTTTCACGACGACACGACGCGCCCCACAATGATCCGCTGCCTCGGCGCTCCAGTTCTCCGACGACACAAAATCAGCTAGTACCACACCACAGCCGTGACCGGACCCCGCGACGTTCCGGCAACACCACAGCCGTAACCGCCGACCTGAACATTTCAGTGGACGGAACCGACGTGACAGCGCTTGTGGATACCGGCGCCGATTATTCTGTGATGAGTGGGCCTTTCGCCGCCACTCTGAAAAAGGTGACTACACCCTGGACAGGCCCACAAATTCGTACCGCCGGAGGCCACTTGATAACGCCGACCGGTACCTGCACTTCTATGGTAACTGTGCAAGAAGAAACGTACTTAGCAACCTTCGTCGTACTTGTCCAGTGTTCCCGCGACGTCATCCTTGGCATGGATTTCTTAGCAGAGAATGGAGCCGTTACCAACCTGCAGACTAAGTCAGTGACCTTATCGACTGAGAACGCAATACACAGTGCTTCAGAGCGACCGACAGCACTGCACATCCTTGATGATCACGTCACTATTCCGCCCCGTTCCAGCGTGATGACGTCTGTGGCTGCGAATACACTGCGAAACTTTGAAGGTGTCGTGGAGAGTAAACAGATCTTACTTTTCGAACGCAGTCTTGCTGTAGCCAGAGGAGTCGTTCGCCTCGAAGACGGCAAAGCAGACGTCCTACTCACAAATTTTGGCGGTGAGCACCAGCATTTAAGCACTGGGACTGTAGTGGCCCATATTTGCGGTATCACGCATGTTCGAAAAGCCTCTGGACTTGCGACGCTGTCATTGACCGAAATGGAGAGGACTACCGCCGATTTACACTTCGACATTAACCCTGCGCTTTCTCAACTGCAGCATCGCCAAGTGAACCAGCTCCTCCAGCGCTATCGGGCGACCTTCTCCAACTCTTCACGTGTTGGCAGAACCGATCTCGCCAAGCATCGCATTATTACGGATGATACCGTGCCACCTCTCAGACAGTCACCTTACCGAGTGTCTCCGACTGAACGCGCCGCTATCACCCGCCAAGTGAAAGAGATGCTTCGCGACGATGTCATCCAGCCCTCGCGGAGTCCATGGGCTGCACCTGTCGTTCTTGTGAAGAAAAAGGATGGTACGCTGAGGTTTTGTGTGGATTACCGCCGGCTAAACAAAGTTACAAAGAAAGACGTCTATCCCCTGCCACGCATCGACGATGCTTTGGATCGTCTCTGCTCCGCGAAATATTTCTCTTCAATGGACTTGAAATCCGGATAAATCCGGATACTGGCAAATAGAGGTAGGCCCCGCCGGGGTGGTGCAGTGGTAAGACGCCCGACTACTGTCCGGAGCTCCCGGGTTCGATCCCGACCTCGGCGGCTGCGTTTCGATGGAGGTGAAACGAAGTGGCGTCCGTGTGCTGTGCGATGTCAGAGCACGTTAAAGATCCCCAGGTGGTTGAAATTACTCCGCAGCCCTCCACTGCGGCTCCTCTTTCTCTCGGTTCACTTTAACTCCCACCTTCCTCCCTTCCCTTACGGCGCGGTTCAGGTGTCCTCAGCTGCAAGTGTGACAGATACTACGCCTTTCACTTCCTATGAACCCCCTTAACCCCCTTAAATAGAGGTAGATGAGAGGGACCGCGAGAAAACGGCGTCAGACTGTACGACTTATCAGACGAATCGCCAACAAAAGAAAAGGAATGAAAGAAAAAGATCTCTGTCGATTAGTCCAGGCTTTCGTACTGAGCAAAATTGTCTACTCTCTCCCGTACCTGAAACTGCAATTCGCGGAAAGAATGAAGGTCGAGAGCCTAATCCGACAGGCCTACAAGGCTGCCCTTGGGCTTCCGCACAGCACGTCTACGGAAAGGTTAGTGGCCCTGGGGGTTCACAATACACTTTCGGAGCTGTGAGAGGCACACCTTGTCTCCCAGCTCGGACGACTCACTCGCACGAACGCGTGAAGGTCCATCCTGTACAGACTACACATGTGCGAACAACTTCCAAAGAAGGACGCGAAAACACACTTACCTACACACATTAGGACAGCTCTATTCAGTAAACCCTTGCCCAAGAATATGCATCCCGCGCACCACGAAGGCCGACGCATGGCGAGGGCTCGCGCCCTACATGCCAAGTACGGCCGACACGTCAATGCAGCATACGTGGACGCGGCGGAATATCGGCACACCCAGATACAAGCGTTCGCACTGGCCGCTGTGAATGGGAACGGTTCTCCGTTGGCGGCCGCATCAATCGCATCCACCTCCTCCGAGACGGCGGAGGAAGCGGCCATAGCCTTAGCTATTGCCAACACGTCCGCCGATATTATATTCAGTGATTCTAAAACAGCCATTCGCAATTTCGCGAGGGGTTGCATCACGTCTACCTCCCTCCGCATCCTCCAAAGCACCCCTACTCCGGTTAGAAAAATTGAACTAATCTGGGTCCCGGCCCACTCGTCTAATCCGAGGAACGAGGAGGCTCACGCGCAAGCCCGAGGTTTTGTCGAACGGGCAGTGAGCGCGCCCTCCGACCCGAATTTCACGAAGGACGGGTTAATTTCTTTTCATGACATTACCCATCACTTCAGGCTGGAAAGGCGCACATATCCGCCCCCCCCCCCCACAAATCTTTAACAAAGGCACAGGAAGTTGCCTGGCGCCGACTACAAATACGCTCTCTCCTAAATCCGGCGGTGCTTGCCCTGATGTACCCAGGCCAGTACAATCCAACCTGCAGTAAATGCGGCGAAAGAGCGACATACGATCATATTCTCTGGAACTGTGCAAATGATCCACCTGCGGTGGAATTAATACAGCTCCCTTCTCCCGAGCAGTGGGAAGCCGTGCTGGTCAGCTCGGACCCGCAGATTCAACTACGGGCCATCGAGCGGGCTAATAAGGTCGCCGCCAGCCATGGACTAGCGGCCATCTAGTACGTCTCTCCATCGACCTGCTCGAGCGACGAAATAAATGTTTTCCAATCCAATCCAAATTATTACTCCGGATGGGCTCTACGAGTTCAAGGCTATGCCCTTTGGTCTCTGCTCTCCTCCGGCTACTTTCCGACGGCTTATGGACACCGTACTTGCAGATCTCAAGTGGCAGACATGCCTCGTTTACCTTG
The DNA here is from genome assembly GCF_055883805.1 of Amblyomma maculatum. Classification (NCBI taxonomy): domain Eukaryota; kingdom Metazoa; phylum Arthropoda; class Arachnida; order Ixodida; family Ixodidae; genus Amblyomma; species Amblyomma maculatum. The sequence goes on from NC_139345.1 coordinate 1,038,159, forward strand.
ACGACGTTGTGGTCTTCGCTCCAACGTTCGAGGAGCACCTTCGGCGCCTTGAACTGTTTTGCAAGCCATAACATCCTCTGGCCTTACGTTAAAGAACGAGAAATGTCATTTTGCTTATACGGAGCTCAAGTTCTTGGGGCACGTCGTAAGCCACGCTGGTGTCCTGCCGGATCCAGAGAAAACGACAGCTATTGCCAACTTCCCTCCGCCCAAAGACCAGAAAGCTGTTCGACGGTTTCTTGGCTTATGTGCCTACTACCGGCGCTACGTCAAAGATTTCGCTCGACTCGCCGAGCCCCTAACACGTCTGACAAAGACAGACACGCCTTTCACTTGGGACGCACCACAGGAACAAGCATTCAAAGAGCTTCAACGCCGCCTACAAACACCTCCCATATTGGCTCACTTCGACGAAAACGCCGACACGGAGCTTCACACCGATGCAAGCAACATAGGCCTGGGCGCCGTTCTAGTTCAAATCCAGGGCCGCCAAGAACGTGTAATCGCTTACGCCAGTCGCTGTCTATCTAAAGCGGAATCGAACTATTCCGCAACAGAGAAAGAATGTCTAGCCATTGTGTGGGCGACGTCGAAGTTCCGGCCATACCTTTACGGGAAACCATTCAAGTTAGTAACTGACCACCATGCCCTATGCTGGCTTGCAACCCTAAATGACCCTTCAACCCGTCTTGTAAGATGGAGTCTACGATTACAGGAATTCGACATAACTGTCACGTACAAATCTGGCCGTCAGCATTCGGACGCAGACTGCCTCTCACGGGCCCCTGTAGATCCCCCCGCAGATGAAATTCCTGATGAGGCCATACTGCTAAATGCCATCAGCACAGAGTGCCTCGCTGAAAGACAATCTGCAGATCCCGAACTTCGTCACATCATGGACTATCTAAACGGTGCATGTACAACCGCTCCGATAGCTTTCAAGCGTGCTCTGTCATCGTTATGTGTGCGCAATGGTGTCCTCATGAAGAAAAACTTTTCCGCCAGCCAAACGCCGTACCTGATTGTTGTACATATGTGTCTACGTGATGAAATCTTACAAGCTTGCCACGATGAACCAACCTCTGGACATTTGGGAGTCACCCGCACGCTTGCAAGGCTCAAGGAAAAGTACTACTGGCCTCGACTTCACTCAGACGTTTCACACTATGTGAAAACGTGTCGCAACTGTCAGCGTCGTAAGCTGCCGCCGACTAAGCCCACCGGACTCTTGAAGCCAATAGACCCACCGTCGAGGCCTTTCCAGCAGATTGGCATGGACATGCTAGGACCATTTCCCCTTTCACACTCCGGTAACCGGTGGGTCATTATTGCCACGGATTACCTTACACGATACGCGGAAACCTCCGCTCTACCCAACGGTACTGCCTTAGAGGTTGCAAAGTTTTTCATCAATTGCGTTGTCCTGCGCCATGGCGCACCGGAGATTTTGATTACTGACAGAGGAGCCGCATTTACAGCCGAATTTCTGCAGCAGATTTTAATTCACAGTCATACTGAACACAGGAAGGCAACACCTTACCATCCTCAAACGAACGGCTTGACCGAACGCTTGAACAAAACACTCGCTGACATGCTCTCAATGTACGTCGACGTAGAGCACAAAACGTGGGATGAAGTGCTCCCGTACGTTACCTTTGCATACAATACAGCGGTCCAGCAAACAACGAACATGACACCTTTCCGTCTGGTCCATGGCCGCGAAGTGACCACAATGCTTGATGCCATGTTACCACATCTAGACGACGGCAACCAACAACCAGATGTTCACACCTTTCTGCACCTCGCCGAAGAGGCCCGTCAGCTGGCCAGGCTGCGAATTCAGAATCAGCAACGCCGCGATGCCCAACGATACAACCTCCAACACCGTGACGCCCGGTACACAGCTGGAGACCGTGTCTGGGTTTGGCTTCCTGTACGTCGACGAGGCCTCAGCGAGAAACTGCTGTGTCGTTACTTTGGCCCGTACAAAGTGGTAAGCCAAGTTGGGGACCTAAACTATGAGGTTGTTCCTGATGGTTTTAAAAAGTCCCGACGATCCACGCTCCCGGACGTGGTCCACGTGGTCCGCCTGAAACCGTATTACGACCGATAGTGTTGACTCTTTCTGTGCGTGAGCAACTGCCCTTCGTGCAATGTTTTTTTTTTTATCTCTACCCACACTCACAGCATCGGGACAATGCTTCTTGTACCCGGGGGGGGGGGGGGGGGGCAATGACACGCTGCATTCTTTATTTTCCCTCTGTGCTGATTCGCGAGCGTGTGCCTCCTCGAGGCGAAGAAACCGACGTTCGTCTCCTCGAGGCGAAGAAACTGAAGTTCTCCTGTCGAAGCGGGCCTGCTAGTTTCCTGCCGCACTGTGACTTCTGTTACTCCTGTGCCCCGCGGTGACGTCTGATCAGAGACTTCACACCGTGACAATATATCTACTCAGCATATAGTTTGTGAAGCAAGCAGGACCGGTCTAAAAACCTGCCACCCCGTTTGAGACTTTTGCAAGAAGCTCAGAACCCTGCGCAAGCGCTTAAGAAGCTAGTCTTGCGTAACTAACCGCAGACGTCCATTCAGGACAAATATTGGGAGCTGGAACTTCAAACCTTGGGGAAGCATATGATCTTAAGCATCCACTTTGGAGGATGTCATTACTGAGTTAAAATCATATACCTTCTTAGGCTACCTTGGTTTCTATTAGGGACCATTTTTTAACCTAGGTCGAATATGCCAGTAAGAGTACACTATATTTTCACTATGCCAAGCAGGCATGGAAGAGCAAAAAAATGTGGAATCTTGTTACCTGGTTGTAAAATATTCACAGCCACTGGGCAACAGTAGACAATAACCATACTTTCAAGTCCCACCTACGCATCGCATTTATCACGCCAATCACGCCATTTACTGTAGGGGATCATCATCACCAGCTTCACTGACCTCCTTCCCTCCACCGCCATGTTTACTTCACGTGTATGAGGTATGGGGGAGATCTGCGTGGCTCAGGCACTGCTCTCAGAGCCGAAAGCCACGCCGCTAGATCGGCCCACATCCATGGCAGGCAAGAACGACACACCGAGGCCCAGCCAGCGGGTCAAGTTGTTCATTGAGAGTTCTCAATATTCCTCGGTCGTAGAAGCACGTCGGCTCACTTCGACATCGATGAGTCGCCTCTCCCTGCGGTGCCGAAGCTCTCCGTCGAAATGAGGAAAGGGGAGGGCATGCTGCGCCAGTACCCTCTCAGCAGTAGCTCCTATAGAATGATGTCAGGAAAGGAAGGCCGCCCCCGAAGAAGAGGGGAGAGTGTTTAGGCGAGGGAAATGTCCAATCACCGTAGGTAGCAGGCTGCAAGATCATGTTTTTGGTGTATTTTTATCAGTTTGTAAGACGCGTTACGGGGGCTTATTAATGGTTCTCTTAATATTGCAGATTTCGGCGCAATTTCAATCCGGGCTTTTATAATTCCCGCAGTTCGGCCAATCGCTGGCATTACAAAGCACTCAGAATTACAGCTTTGAAAAATGCCACCACAAGCTCACTGAAATTAATGTTATTTTGTTTCATAAATTGTTTGATTTTTCGGCCTCTTAATTGTTGGTTTAATGGCGGGCACACTTCTCGGTGTCGCTGTTCGAGGTCGCGATACCTAGCTACTCATGCATGGCAGCCGCTGTGCTGTTTGCATGGAAACTGGGCTGAAAGCGGTAGCTGACAGTGAGACCGCCAACAAACGACCAAGCGCGCAATCGCCCACGGTAAGCAGCAGCTGGGAACCAACGCAGTTACTAGGCTAAAAAACAACAACTTAGGTTTAGGGTGCTTTGCAACTTCGTCAGAACACAGGATCCATGCCAGGAGTGGGGATCTCTTACGGAAAGCTTTTGAATAGAACCTATTTGCATGCATCTGCGACCAGCAACAATTTTTTAGATTTTTGTTGAAGGTGTTTGCTCAAGCACGCACTATACGATTGACCAGTCTTCTTTCATCATGCCTTAACGAAAGGAAAAAGACATTGCCGCCTGTAATATAGAAAATAAACAAAGGTAATACTACAAATCACTTTTATTATTTTATGTATGAAACATACTGCCATACTCTTTGAAGTACTACCATTCTGCACCGTTTTATATTTAGCATGTTACAGCGCATTTGGACAAACGGTCGCTAGGTGCTCTTTCATTGCTTTTGTAGCAGCGGCAATGTTTATTTATTTATTTTTTTATTTATTTGGTATTTGGTTTATTTGGTAAAGGCATTATTTTAGAGGGTTATAAATACATGGGGTCGCGCGGGGAAACAAATAAGTAAATCCAACAACATGCAAGCAAGAAAAAAAAAGCAATAAAGTGAAAACAAACTTACACAACATACAGTTGTTCTGAAAATTAACGAAACTATCTTTCCATAATAACAGAACTAAGGTACGCAAAATAGCATAAATTCAGGAATCAATAAACTAACATTACATGAATTAAATTCTCAATATTAGACGCAGCCATTACATCACTAGAGAGCTGGTTCCAATCGTTAAGCGTGCAAGGGAACAATGAATACTTAAACACGTTGGTACGACACTCATAGGCTCTGATTTTATTATTGTGGCCACTTCTAGATGACAAGTAATATGGCTGCTTAATAACATTTTCTTATCAATACCAATTTTATTTTGATGTATATTGCCAAGAAGTTTTAGCCTTAGGATTTTTCTGCTTGAGGAGAGAGTTTTCCAGCCCACCCCTTCCCGTATATCAGACCCTCTGACAGTGTAACGATAATTTCCGGTTATAAAGCGTGCTGCCTGTTTCTACACGCGCTCTATTTTATCTATTAGGTTTTTTGTGTACGGATCCCATGTTAAGCGCGCATACTCTAAAATAGGTCTAACGCTAGTCAGGTACAAGTTAGCTTTCAGTGAAGAAAGAGAATGCTTAAAATTTCGCTGGAAAAAATGAAGACGACGGTAAACTTTCGTGCTAATTATGTTAACATAATTGGACCAGTCAAGCGTTTGAGAAAACGTTACTCCAAGGTATCTGACATGTTTGGTGGCATTAAGTGCACTATTATTCATACTATATGACTTTGGGAACCTGTTCATTTTCTTTGTGAACTTCACATGGTAACATTTTTCGGTATTCAGTCATCTGCCAACGATTGCACCAGATGGGCGCTTTTTCTAAGTCGCCCTGCAGAACAGACATATCAACACAACATTTAACCGGACGATACAGGACGCTATCGTCGGCATACAGTGTGATGGTTGGTTGGAGGCCTAGTACTAAATCATTTATATAAATCAGAAATAATAATGACACAAGCACAGATCCTTGAGGCACTCCCGATAGAACATGGATCGCAGCCGATGTCACCCCGTTTAGAATAACCTGTTGTTTGTTCATGTGCAGATAACCTTTTATCCAGCAAGGAATATATTCAGGAATAATAATTTAATCCAAAGCAGATTATGTGGGCGACATCAAATGCTTTTCTTAAATCAACAAATGGCGCATCTATTTGTTCCCCTTTGTCCAAACCGGCTGCAATGACATGCGTGAATTCCATTAGCTGCGTTACAAACGAAAAACCAGCGCGAAACCTATGCTTAGCTGAGGTAAAAAAGAAAATGTTTCATCAGATTGGAGTAGAGGAATCGATGTGCAATCAATGAAAATATAAACCAAGAGAAATGATATTTTTAAAAAAATGTTTTCGCCGGCATTAGGCAACAAGCAGACTAATCCGTGCTGCTTTCCCCAAGGAGATCCTCTAATGCCGTCACTGTAAGGTGGGCGACTACTGTCAGAACTGCTACAAATACGTCGTGCACCAATCAATGCCAGAGAACTATGATTTCCGGGTACAATAACCTACGGAAGAAATACAGCTATAGTTTAAATTTATTTGTGGCAAACACAAAAGTGGATACGCTAAACTTTCAGCTTTATTTAAGGAAGTGACAGCAGACGCCTAACCTGGCATTTGCTTGTGACGCGTCCAAGCGGGTCTATAAAACCAATACTCGAAAGGCTTTGAAAAGCTTTAGCAAATCCTGTTACAAGTAAACTATTTTTAAACCTACAAACTACTGACGCCATTGGAATTTGGGTTCACTAAAAACAAAGCTGAGTCGGCACTTCATAAAAAAAGAAACTATTTATTGAAGAATTTAAATATAAGTAAATGGCACTTGGTGTAGTTCTCAATTTTTTTCAGACACTTTCGATCTAGTGGATGATAATATCTCGCTGCAAACATTCAGTCGCTATGGTAATCATGGACAGGCTTCCCAGCTAATACAGCCATACTTATCTCAGAGAAAACTAGTGGTTCACTTAAATAACGTATATTCGGCAGTCACATGTGTCCATTATGCTGTACTGCAAGTATATACCATTAACCCAAATGTAAGATTTATCACTTATGCAAATGATCTTTTTCTCTTCTTTTTCTTTTTCTCTGTACATGACCTATCAGAAATTATATTAACATGTAACAATGCCCTATAATTTCCGGTTAATAGCCAACACCAAACTACATGTGCATAAACGAACAGAAAACTAATGCAGTCATTTCATGCCAGGGAGAAAAATCATCCCGCCACATCAAGCAATAACACTCCGTATAGAAATGTATCAAGCTTCAAATGGTTTGGTGTAACCTTCTCTCTCTTCTGCGCTGCGATGATCATATAAACTACTTTACAAGAAATTTATCTAGAGTCGTTGGACTTATCAGCCGAATGAAGCACCAACTATCAATGCGAATTAAATTGATTTTCTATAACTCGCTTTTTCATTCTAATTTCAACTAGTTTCAACTGGCATGGGAGACTTCGGCCCTCTTTAGCCTGCAACGCATCCATCGTTGAACTGCATCTTAGCAGAATAACACGTACAAGGAAGACAACAGGACACGAGGCTGACTAACAACTCATCTTCCAATCAAGGCCGCGAAAAATATAAACGCGAAAGGGAGAGGGAGTGAGGGGCGGTAACACGACACACACTCAGTCATAATGAACTAGATGAAGCCGACGCCACTGGATAAAGGAAAAAAATTGCCCACGATTACGTTACTTCCTAACGCTCAGTTTGAGCGCAGCTCATCAGCTGTTTCACCTTTTCGATAGATTGAGGCAAATATTTTCGAGCAAGATTCGTATATACAATTACAGACAACTTATTTTAATTTTTCACACGTATTCCTTCAAGAAACACTCCACTAACAGTTCTTGGCAGTTATGAAAGAAGCTTTGTGGTCGAAGAAATGAAGAGATCAATTAATTTATTGGGAGATTGCGTGAAGCAGCGCGTGTGCCCGTAGGAACGTTGCGTGACGAACAGATAGCAGCGACTGACTGATGCCGCTGTCGCCGATAGCGAGTGAAGAGAACGCGACCCGCTGACAGCGAGCCGACGTTTCAGCAACCGGAGAGCACCCTCGCTGCCACGCAGGAAGAGAGGGGGGGGGGGGGGGGGTACAAGCAGCGGCGAACGGGGGAGCGCGCGCAGCAATCAGATAACCCGCATGGTCGGCACCACGCCAGAAGAGGGGGGCTGAGCTGGGGGGCTGAAGGGGGCGGAGCTGGTTACGAGGCCGACGCCGACGCGAAACCCAGGAACGGGCGCCAAAGAGCTGCGCTCTAAAACAAGAAGACGAGTAAACGCGGGTGGTGTAAAGGACCATCCCAAAGGAATAAAAAGCTAACCAGTGCGTGATGAAACGTGGCTGATACACCGGCAACGAGATAATAACAAAACAAACAAGGGACGATGGGGTCGAGACGCAAACAAGAACCAATTTGGACAAAAAATTTTGGGCGTTGATAACTTCTAAAGCTGTCCGAGGAACGTCTTTACGGTGAGCACCACAGAGGGGGTACTGATGGGGCTTCCCTTGTGATTACTCGTTCATCTACGTGCAATGGCTGCTCCCATTTTCAAAAATCACTAAATTGTGTTTGTAAAATCTCACGCAATCTTGTTAGTAAACGTTTAAGCTTGCCACGTTATCCAGTCACTGGTGGTAGACCACCACACATATATAATGCCTCGCTTTATAACCAAGCCGCACTTGTAAACGTGCTTGCGTGATCCAGGAGCAGCCTGCTTGAATTACATTCAGAGCCCCGGAAGGTTGTATCCGTACGCCCCCTCCCACTTCAAATAAGAAACCTTATTTGGCAGCTCTTTCCTATTTTGTAATATTTGGTATCCCGAAAAGCCCGTGATCGTCCAAGTCACCTGCCAGAAAACACTTGCAAGAGCCATTCTCGTTATTTCCTTCCCAACGGAACCTTCCTTTAACATTCTAAAACAGCGCAAAAGAACAGGGACGAGAGAACGAAACGTACTACACGAGCGCTGACTTACAACTGATTTATTGAACAAAAGTGAGCAATATATATTGATCACCATGGTGTCATAGCTTTCCAGAACGTTTCGGTTATGTCCGTTGGAGGCTTTCTCGAATTAATGTCTGTATATCTATCCTCAACATTTTGTACATGGAATAATCGCGTTTACCTTCAGAAATCAGGAATACCCATTGGGTCATGTATAGCCCCCATATTGAGTGACATATTTCTAGCTTCCAAAGACAGGATTTTGGCCTCAGTCCTTCCCAGCCAGTCAGTGGTACGTATATTCAGATACGTTGACGATTACCTAGTGATCATAAATAGTCACAGCCAGCCTTTCCAGTCAACCGTACAGAATCTTATGAATGTTTTCACTTCAGCTATGTTTCCTCTTGCATGAGTTGCCTGAGGAACAACATACTATCAGATTTCTTGACATCAAGCTGGATTTCCAAGACCACCACATTTGTTGGACCTATGAGCCACGCAATAAGAAACCAGTTGTCCCTTACCATTCAGCTCATTCAAAATTGGTGAAGCGAGCCATTGCTGGCCTGTGCTTGTCTAATGCGCTCAAAAAATCATGCTTTTAAGTTATGAAAAACAATGCAGTAGATTATCTCAGGCAGGCTATCCCACGCACCTTATTATATCTGTCTCCCAGAAGCCTCTAAAGCAGATAAATATACAAGGCAGGCATTGTGAAGGAGTTCGTGATAATAATTAGGATAATCAGAAACAGAAGGTCGCAGTCATTCCGTACTGCCACGCCTTGTCCCATAAGCTCAAAAAGATTATGAATCGGGCTAAAGTAAAAGTAGTGTTTTCCGCACCAGAAAAGTTGGCTAACATTTGCCATTGTGTCAACCATCCTACCAAGACCGTAAGAACCTGCAGGACGAATCATAAAAAGCAGTTCATCCCATGTGAAAACGAAGTCATCTATTCAATCCCCTTAACATGTGGTGACAAATACATCGGACAGACAGGAAGATGCATCAATGATCGTTTGCGAGAACACAACAAAGATGTGCAAAAAGGTGACAAAGGACATATCGCAGACCGTATCAAAAACTGCAGCGAATGTCTACCAGATTTTCAACAATGAAGAGTCATAGGACATCACGCTGATCAACTGACTAGGGAAGTGATTGAGGCTTTTAACATAAAAACGAATAAATACACCTGTGTCAGTGCTCCGTCTGTGCTTCTGTCCGACAAGGAAATAAGGTTTCTATCTGCAGAACATTGATCGCCATCGTTTAACTCGCCGTTTAAAGTTTAAGCAGTTTTTAGCAGTAACCTGTCAATTTTATGCATTCCATACCTTTTGTATATTTTATCAATTTTATCATGTTTCGATGCTTCGCTTTTATCGTTTTTGGGCTCTTTACACCTTGTCACATTAACTGCTTCCCATCTTTCGAATGTATCTGTTCACTTCAATCGTCTTTTACCCTCATCAACCTACCACGCTCTTATCGCTTTTACAGCCCCCTACACCATGTTTGACGTCGACTACTTGTGGTTTTATCACCCGGTTTTCTTCTTATATATTGCTCACTTTTGTTCAATAAATCAGGTGTAAGTCAGCGCTCGTGTTGTACGTTTCGTTCTCTCGTCCCTGTTCTTTTGCGCTGTTTTAGAATGTATACATACCAACTCGCCCATGCTTCTATTTCGGCAGACTTCCTTTAACATTAACGCATTAAAGCGCAACAAGGGAATTTCCACCACTCCATCAATATATCATTAAGGCCGACGCAATCGCATGGTGCTAGCTAGAGCGTCACGTACCTTACCCTTCTTTACAAGCTCATTTTCATCATCAAGCAATACCTCGAATATTGTCAGCACTGCAACAGTCCAAACTCAACACTCCATCACTGTCTGACTAAATGGGCGTGGCAGATCACGCCAAACATGGCAGTCACAGATCGAGGACTTCGCTCATAGCGGAATTGTGCTCATCACGCAATATTCTACTCGGCCTGCCCCAAGACGTCATGGTCTTCCAGGACAGAGACGTCTCGATAAATTTGAAGAATGGCAGCTTTGCAATCCTTAGGTACCATATAGCGCGATCACATCGTGGAGTAAGTGGCGACACACAGGTGTAGCAGGGATAAGGTGCCCCGGGTGGTCAATATATATATATATATATATATATATATATATATATATATATATATATATATATATATATATATATATATATATATATATATATATATATATTGTGTGCTCAGTTATGCGCGTGAAAGAAACTTGCTAGCCGTTTCCTTGAAGCATTTGGCCAATATGCATCTGTCGGAGGAACTGCTGCCGGGCGCTTGGCAGGACAAGGGGTGTCCAGGCAGTGCGGGCTCCTTGCCATTTTTGGCGAATAATGAGCAATCACAGGGCGGTGCTTCGGGAAGAAGCAGAAGGCCAGTTGACTACCATAAAAGCGGTTTGTGGCGAAACGAAGGAATGGCACAAAGTGAGGGCGAGAATGAAAGGTGGAGGAGGGCATTGCAGCTGAAGAGAGAAGAAAACAAATTAGTTGTGGTTTAGCTCTGGTTCACCCTAGTTGAATTGCGAAAGCAACGGCGGAAGATTGTTTTGTCTGCTACATTATTTCCCTGTCACGTCCTATCAGTGTAAGGTGCTACATTATTGGGGACACTTAAGCTCATCCTTTAACGTGAGAGTGTAAGCTACCAGCCCACATATAAAGTCAGGCTTCAACAAAATTGTATGGACGTGCTTGCGTGTCGTAGGGGTAACGAGAATGCAAACGGTTCTGGCAAGCTGATTCTGATATCACCCTCCCATATAAAAGGAGCGCCCCGCAGTTGGCAGCTCCTGCCCGTTGCATAGAGGTAACGTGAACTCAAATGTCATGGCATGCTGATTTTCTTATAAGGATACCGTCTACGTCTCTTCACGGCTTAGCTGCGTCCATCCGATGTCTGACTTTGGCTGTCGGAGTATTGCTTTCGCAATAAATGTGGGAGAAAAGGAAAGGCGAAGGCGTAAGGTGGAAACGGGAGAAGGCGAGTACGGCGGAAGGCAGGCGAGATGGGTTGCGCTCAATTTGCGCGCTCTGATGCATATTGTGCTGTGGAGAAATATGAGCGCAATGTATTGCTTTCACAATAAATGTGGGGAAAAAGGAAAGGCGACAGCGTAAGGTGGAAACGGGAGAAGGCGAGTACGGCGCAAGGCAGGCGAGATGGGTTACGCTCAATTTGTGCGCTCTGATGCCTAATGTACTGTGGTGAAATATGAGCGCGTTGAAGAGAAACGTAATTCTACCACTCTAGCGCCAGCCGATACGAGACCGACGTGGCACGGCAACTATTCGCACTGCTGTGAGGGCTTCACGGATGCCATGGATAAACGTCGCCTTTCGGAACGAGCACTTGCCCTGCACCCGAAAAACATCTTCTATATTTCAACACCCAGGCATTCTTCGTAAAAGTCCAAAACTCCAAAAAGATAGCTGAAAAATATATAATACAAGCGGATGGGAGAAATATTTGATGCAAACAGTGCCAAGGGCGTACACAACGCTTCATTTCGAGCTAGGCTGGTAAACGGAAATGATCGGCTTGAATGCTGTCGTTCCATTGACGAAAAGGAAACTGCGCGCGAAAGTCTCCTTTGACGCGACAGTTTCATTGTCGTTTTTCTTATCTTCAGGCTCTCACGTGGATAAAGACATGCCCTAGAAACAAAAAAACATTTCACGCATGCTGCAAGTAATGGATGCTTTCCACTCCTCCGCCGTAAACGGAGGGGGTGCCGCCTTGAGGCGCGGAGAGACGCGACGCATTGCAGCTGCACATCACCAGCACAAACATACATATGGCATTGCAGAACTTATCCTCTATGATGCGTGGCCCTTATTTCTGAGAAATGTAATTTATCAAATGTACTGCGAGTGCAATTTTATATTTGTGCTTTAAATATGGACAGAAGGAGCCGTTGCGCACTGGTAGAGGTGCACCCAAGAAAACAGGCACAATTCCACTGATGCAGGCTAAAGAAAGAATAGCAAAGAGAAAAATAGCTATTTAGCTACATATCTACTGCCAAGAGGTACACTAAACAAAAGGCATTTGCACAATAGCCGCTCTGCGCACACCTAAGGAGATTACTGGCGAAAGTTTACTCAGACTAACACCAGTAGTGACGTCGAGAGTGGCTTGTCCACACAAATAAAAAAGTTTTCCTGGGCGCTACAGAATAACTCTTGGCCAAGCGTAACAGTTAGGTAAAGGTGCTTGCGCACTTCTAGGTCGTGGATAAACGCACTGCCACCTATGAAGAAAACCGGTAAAATGATCCAAACTTTTAACGAATTAACGGAGACTGCAAAGACTGTAAAGCAGCGCCATGACAGTACAGGGAGTGTGAACGAGGGGCGCGGGGGCTGCAATTTTGTGGACGAGGGCAGAGACACCCTATTTACGTCTCGCGTGAGCGGCCATCGTAGACATGCTTGACGCGTGCCATCTCAGCGTTGGTTTTTGAGTTGCTCTATGCCTGCGAGCTGGGTACAGATTGGGCTGCTGGTGTGCTGTGAGGAGTTCTGAATAGCTCGAAGATTTTTCATATGTTAAATCTCCCGAATGAAAACGCATTTCGATATTTAAAATTTAACGAGACAAATATACACCACTTGACTGCGCGGAAATTTCCGAGGTTAAAAACGTATCTGTGGTTTAGCTTGTGGTTAAACCTGAAGCTACGCACACCGCCATCACAATGTTTGAACGAACCTTCTGTCCTAGCAACTGGCTGTTGTCGTTGTTGTTGTTCTTGACCAAGTAACATATGGCACGTACCCACAGAAGGGGATCAGCCAAGAATTGGGTAGCAAAGAAAAGTTTTGAAGTATACTTGCATGAAAAAAAAAAGTGATTTGAGGGGTAGAGGAAAGGAAATGAAAAGGGAAATAAATGAAATATAAAATGAAAAGTGGTAACACACACGGGATATTGACACTGCAATTTTTGAACAAGCTGTTGTGGTTCGCTTCTACCAGCTACCAAGATATCTATCTTCTCCTTCTTCTTCTCACGGACAACGGACAGGCACGGCGAAATGGCGATACAATGTAGGTCTCGCTACAAAAGAGCTGCTTTTTATGTTGACGTTAATGCATATAAGGGATTAGAGACTATGCAGTATACAAATTTCAATAAGCTAATGTTAATGCGTTGCTGTATTAAAACGGTGTACATTCCGCAACAGTTGAACCGTGTTCTCTGCTTTCTCACGATATTAACTAAAAAGGTAAGATCTTCAACCTGCTTGTGTTTGTAATAACGCTTGTGAATCAAGAAACTATTGATTTACATTTTATGCAATATGCGCGCTAATTATCGCTGTGCTAAAACATGTGCTATGCCCACAGCAAAGGCAGCAAAGGAAGTATTACGTCCATAGCTGTGGCGCAAGAAAAGACAAAAGAAGTGACCGTTGGAAACCACGCAAGTTTTATACACGCATCACTGCAGTGACATCACAAGATTTGCAAGCAGTCAGCGGGAACGATGTTAAACAAGCTCGCCTTTTTAGACACTGACAGATGGTGTGCTCGGGCAAGTTCTGATTTCGTTTTTGCGCTTATTCTAGTTATGTCCAGAGAAAAAAAAAAAAAGAGATGTTTTTAGAGCGTTAGTGCTACTGTTCATGTTCGTCAAGGTAGCGTTATTCCACAATGTGTAAACAATGACGGTCATAGCAACTGCGCGTACCTCGTGACCCCGGTTCCAACTAAATTCGAAAACATTTGTGAGAAAACGTTACTTTGGCTGTGTTTCGAACACGCGCCAGAACGAACTTATATGGTTCCCTGTCCTAGCCACGAGAGCACTATGCTTTCGCCGCAGCCGATCACGCCTCGTGTAAAACTGCAATCCACTCTCGCGCTTGTACCAAACATCGTCGTCAGCATCAAGTTCCAACTGCAACACACTATCGCGCTTTGGAGTAAAAAATCTTCGTCTTCATGAAGTTACAGCGGCTTCGCTTCTTTATTTAACCTAGGTAAATACGCCATCACAAATGCCATCTGGGCGTGTGCGGCCGAGATCGTGGACGTAGTGTCAAGCGAATCCACCAGGTTGTGTTAGAAAAGAGACGACGTGGCGTTGAGGAAGCCACACTATTTTATGACAGAGACCGCAGCCGTGCCAGATATGCTACCCAAGCAATCGAACAGTGAGAGGCCAAACTATCCATTTGCCGAGAAGCCAAGCGCGGAATCAAACCTGATGTCGACAATGACGTGTAGCGCGCCGAGAGAGCGGGACCACCCATCGGGCACGCTATATTATCCCAAGCTCTTACACCATGTATATGATCTGCTACTCTCCGGCAGCGCTCGACCGCGGGCGTGTTCGGCGGCTTCCGGCGCGGTCCGATAGCACCCGGCATCGAATGTAGCATCCTGTATTTGGCGTGGGCTCTGGCGAGGTCGTCCGCACACTCGCAATCTCCCGTCGTTGCTTCTCACATTCTGTGCATGCGCTTCTCCAGCTGCTGCCACTGCACCTGACGCGGCGTCGTCGACATAGCGTTTCCGACTTCAACCGACGCTCATACGCATGCCAAAATCATCAGAGTTTAACTTCGTCTTGTCTAACCGTGATTGACGGATAGAATATGTCTTCTTTTCGATATAGACACCAGGCCGATCAGTCCGATCATCCGGTCGATACAGTTCCTCGAGAGAAAGTTCTCTGAATCTTTTTTAACAGAGCTTTTGCTCATTCAGTTTAGCAGCGACTAACTAAACCACTAACGTTTATTATTCTTTTTCTTTTTTTTTTGCTAATTGACCTCTCCATTCAAGCTTGTATGTGTCCCTTCTATAGGCACTGTGCAGAATAGACAACTTAACGTGCGCACCTTTAACGCACCCGTTTATTTTTGTAAGATGACAAGATTTATAATTTGCGTGAATTGAAGAACTTTTTTTGTGTTCTCTGTTGTCATCCTGTGGGCTTGTGTGGACAGGAATAATTTTTTTTGTGTGTGATTTGACTACGAAACAGGCTCTCCATTCCTTGGACATATTCCTTGGAAAAAGTGATCGTGCTGCAGAATGCTCTCTCAAATGCTTCTTCACTCGCCTGCTCAGAATGTGAAATGGGATACCTTCATCCATGTTTAACTCATAAAATGTTGCTTATTATTGAATTTAATGTCCTCTTTTATTTTTAGGAAGGGAGTATAAAGCGCTCCCTTTCATGGCATCCAGGTTACCAAGGCCGATTGCCATTATCGCTTGGGATGCTTCAAGGTTTTGGTGATGCCATTCCTACCCTTCTGACTGCTAGTGACGGAGCAGGTGGTTACTCAGTTCTTACTGGGGCATCTGCACCAGCTGAGCCCTGCGCGTCTTTCATACATTCAAATGCATACAAATCACTGAAATTTCATGCATACAAATCACTGATCACGGCTCGCGTAGCCTCAGCCACCGCATGTGGCGTACACTGAGGACACACGCCAGCGTCTTCTTCCGCATTTTTGTGGGCCACATGCGTCCGCAGCAAACGTGGTTCGCATTCCCCTTTCTGGCTGCACAAGACGTTATTCGACAGCCGTCTATTTAACCCGTCATTATGAACCACATACAACACACTTCAAGAGATCCTTCTTCAGCCGCACTCCAACAGGGCATTGCATTTTTAGTAGCCGGCCTGATAGATTAGGCAGAAAAGCTGTAAATTGTTCTTACTCTCCGGTGCGTCTTTCTTTGAAGAATCATTGAATTTATTGAATGCTTGCATCGAGACAAGTAATAATCCAAGATGAACAGCTTACTTCATTCGAATTTCTATTTCGCTGGTGCTGATTTCCTCTTGGGTGTAATAACTATCTTTTATAAGCAAAGAGCATTGACGGTAAAGGGGTGCCCTATATCATTCGTACCTGTAAAACCTGGCCAGTGTTTGCGCAGCTGTGTGTAGTCAGAGTTGTTTACTTGCAGGTTTAACCGTTTATCGCACTCCTGCCGCCACCTGACATACCTAACGCATAAACAGGAATTTATTCCCACGTGCTTTAAAGTGTGCGTACTTCGCAGAATGCTCGTAATGGTGGCACGATAGAGAGATGGCGACTGGCAGACAACACAAAAAGGAAACGCTGGAAATTTGAAGGGACTTTTAGACGAATTGCTACCTTATACTTGAGCGCATAAAAACAAACACACTCCCCACGCCGACAAATCTACATCAGTATGGTACCACGCGCTTACGCAAACCTTAGAATAGGAACTGCGACCAAATCGCAGACATATGCCACATGATATGGGAATTGCAGGACACACCGCAAGAGTCAATCCTCAACTCCTCTAGAGATAAGTGGAAGGCTACTCTGACCCACAAGATCTGCGACTACTGGTGAACAGGACTGATGCTGCGATGAAGGCCCATGGACTGCCGGACTAGGAGGTATAGCCATCACAGCTCTAAAATAGCTTTCTGGGAGCAAATGAAGAGTTTTGTACATCTATTCATATACAAGGGGAACCCGCATAAAATGGCACCAATACAAAAAGCTCAATGCACAAAAAATCGCCCTTTTCCAAATGCGGTCGGCACTAAGTATGCACTTTGATACTTACATGGTCATGATATATGCGGCAGCTAATTTTTTATGAAGCCCCTTGGTCGAGCATGCTGTAATAATAAGCCCAGTAAGCAGGAGCTGAAACGTTACCCTTAAATTCATAAACCGGTATGACTTGTGTCCGGTGGCAGGGTGGCACAGTTTCCAAATTTGTACAGTTCGCCTTTCTACGCAGTTGCTTACGCCCAAATTAGGACGGCGTGGAACACAATGAGCTGCTACATGACAGCAGTCACTTTCGCGGAGCAAGCAAACACTATAGTGTAAACACAAGAGCGGGCTTCTGTCATTAGATATGCCATCATCTGTTTTAATAATGATAGTAGCGAAGTCACGTTCTTGTTGATCAAGGATTGAGAAAATTAATTGCGTGCAAATTTGTGCTTCAGGACGCTCGTCAAACAACCGTAGCGTATGGTACCGTGGCATACAGCAGTAGGAGATGCATTTCCAACGGTGTCCAGAACATCCACCGTTGGGCGAGTTGGTTTATGTCTTCCTTAAGCAAAGCCAGTCGGACACAAGACGAACAAAAGACAACTCGGACACGAAAGCGCCATTGCGTAGGATTTTGTTCCTGTGTTTTGTATCGTTTCATACAAAAATACAGAAAGAAAAAACCTACACAATGGCGCTTTCGTATCCGAGTTGTCTTTTGTTCGTCCTGTGTCCGATGGGTTTTGCTTAAGGAAGACATGAACCAACTCTCCAAGCAGTGGATGATCTGGACACCGTTGGAAATGCATCATTCTTGCTGCCGGACATCCACCGGCGGAGCTAATTAATCTCGTCTAATTAACCTCGTCAAGCTAATTAACCTGGGCCGGCGAGGAAACGAGACGGCGCACGCACTTGCCCGAGGACTCACACACTGGGATATCAGTGCGCTCTCGATGAGCATAGAGCACTTTCAGAGCGAGGAGCTGAAAGCATATCATTATAATCTAAATCATTACTGATTAGAAAGACAGACACTGCCTCAAGCAGACAAAATTTTATGCAGAAAGGAAGACGTTATATAGAGAAAATTGCAGGCGGGGGCTTTTCCCAACCCGCTCGCACTAAGCAGATGGCATCCGGCGATACAGAACCCACGGTGTAAACATTGTAACCGAATTGCAGACATGATAGACGTGCTGTGGACCCGACCACTGTGTGACGTCATTGCTTATTAAAGAACCCAGGTGGTCGATATATTATCTAGAGAACTCCACTACTGTATACTACAGCACTGTGGTCACACGAACGAGAAACGAGGGAAAGGAACGTGCAGCGCGAAAGCTTTATCTTAGCTTTTTATTTTTCTGATGCTTTCGTGCTTTTCGTGTCATCATCGTTCATTAAGGGCCGTCGAGAAGATTCAGATAAAAATCAGGTGAGTACAGAATTCTGAGCATTCTGCATAAGACGTCAGTTCCGACTTGCTCGATGAGCACTCTAATCCTCCTTCGTTACATCTTCCTCATATGCACTGGCAGAGTGCTTCTTCTATCATTCGATCTGATCCTCTATTGATCCAGGTAGCGAGATCGTTGGCGTACAGGCTCTGGTTTATGTTCCGACGGCGTTAAGTTTGTTAGGTAGCTTAATAAGTGCAAGGTTGAACAGAACAGGGGTACGACCGCCGCCTGTGGTGAGCCTTGTTCCCGAGTTTCAGCGGGTTAAAATTCAGTGGACCACCTTGGAGCTGCACTGCGTGGTTCTCCAAAAATGCTTTGATATAATTTGATGTATATTTGATGTAATTAGATAGTTTTTTCTTGATTGCATTCTGCCAGATACTCTAGTGTTGTAGTCTGCTGTAGGGTCAAAACCTTCTTTAAGGTGAAGTTCGAGAATGGGCTTATTATTGGATATCATCCTGTTAATTATGTTACGTGAGGTTTGTAGCATCACATCTTATGTGATACGCTCTGGCGGGCTAGTTGGTGCACGATTTCAAAAAGACACAATGCGCAAAACAGACGGCACGGAGGGAAGAAAGATGAACATACGCTTGTGTTCGTCTTCTCTCCGTGTCATCTGTTTTGCGCACTTTTTTTTTTGACATTTTATGTGAATAGCCTGTTTTTGAACCCAATCCTCATTTGTGACAGAAGGTTCCTTGCAATCTCTGGAGCCAGAGGGCCCCTGTTTCATCGCTGTGCTGCGTCTGTTACTACTGGCAGTGCTGATGGCACCTGTATAGTGAGAGAAGTATAGAAGTCAAACAAAGCGAAACTCAGCAAATCATGACAAGAGAACGCAAAGCAATGTAAGCGAAGCAAAAATTAGCTAAACGAATGGTAAACCGAACATTTGGCTATTCGCTCGGAGAGAAGGTATTCATAATCATGACGTCGCAAACAGCGTAGCCAATGCAAACTGTCATGGCGTACTGTCGTGGAGCCAATGGGAGCATAGTAGCTGCGTCGCACAATGCTGAAGGCACGCAATATTGGGCGCCCAGAAAACCGACGTGCTCAATGCGCGCAGAAATTACAATGACAAGGTCGAAGTTTTTTTCTGCAAGTTAAAATGAAATACTTCGTTAAACTACCGGTATTCTCAGCGCAGAAACGCCAGCTTAGCCTACGGCGTAAACAAGCAACCAGGTGCAAGTTTATGCATGAAACTGAAGTCTTCTCGGTGAAGCTTAAAGTGAGCGAGTGAGTAGGTGGGTGGGTGGGGATGAGTGAGTGAGTGAGTGAGCGAATGAGTGAACGAATGAGTAAGTGATTGAGTGAGTGAGCATGTGAGTGAGCCACAGAGTGGATAAGTAGGTGAGTGAGTGAGTGAGTGAGTGAGTGAGTGAGTGAGTGAGTGAGTGAGTGAGCGAATGAGTGAATGAGCGAATGAGTGATTGAGTGAGTAGGTGAGTGAGTTAGTGAGCGAGCGAGCGAATGAGTGAACGCAGTAAGTGAGTGAGTCACTGAGTGGGTGAGTAGGTTAGTGAGTGAGTGCGTAGGTGAGTGAGTGAGTCAGTGAGTGGATGAGTGAGTGAGTGAGTGAGTGAGTGAGTGAGTGAGTGAGTGAGTGAGTGAGTGAGTGAGTGAGTGAGTGAGTGAGTGAGTGAGTGAGTGAGTGAGCGAGCGAGCGAGCGAGCGAGCCAGCGAACGAACGAACGAATGAACGAACGAGACTCACTCACACAGAAGAAAACCGGAACTGTGCAGTGGCACTGTACACAGAGCTGCAAGGCATTAGGAGAGCTTGCTATCACCCACTATGGAAATATTGAGGATGCACGAATGCTTTTCCACTGGCGTTGGATACTGACCAATCCTTTGAGACACTCTGCTCCTTCGTTAGTTTTTCTTTCCTTCCACCAGCTTACTAGCAAGTCGGTATATCGGATTCCCACACGCGGTACGGTACTTGTGCTTCTCGAGCCAATTCCGTGTGGATCCCGCTCTTGGCTAAGGGCAAATTTCCTGTATGCAGTTGCCTTCCTGCAGATCCGCCCAGCCTGTGAGCTCCGTAGCAACGGGAAAAAATTGATCGGCTCTTTCGCGCGGAATCAAGCTTTCAAGCACCAGCTTTGTTGGGCCTAGCTTGGAAACTTTTTTTCTGCTCCGGAATTTAGTTGCGCTTTATTGAGCGCATATTTCGCAGAGATAGAACTATTATTTGTCATTTCATTATTATGCTTTCGACATTATATATGTACTGTCATGGAAAGAAGGCAAAGGCGATGACCTGGCAAGGCGTTCGACTTTTGCCTTCATTTTTGTTTGGTTTCCATTTGTAGTCGGAAATTAATATCTTCCTGGTTGCTTTTGCGAAACCCAATGCCAGTGCTCTCGGCAAAACAGAGTGAGCTCAACGCGGCTGCTGCTTGTGGTACTTTTGGTATGATACGGAGCCAGCTCAAAGTACGGTCTGGCTACTTATCGGAAAGTTATTTTCATGCAAGCAAATTTTTTTTTTTTCAGCTGCGAGCCAACGTGCGATCCATAAGCTCTCCTCGGTTAAAACACCAGGCGTGCTCGTAAGCTTGCAAACACACAACATACACTTGCTCTCATAACCCTGTGCATAGTAGAAAACGTGGCTCCTCTCATGTGGCTCAGATTGCCGTCTGCATAAGCCCTTGGTTCCCGCTTTCTTTTCAAATTTATTGCATACTGCATTTTACTGTTGTAACAATTATCGAAAAAATATTGTATATTTTTCGAGCCGACTTGCCTCCTCGCGTACCTTTTCAGGAGGTAGTATCGGCAATAAAGGGTTTCCAATCATTTTCGCGGATCCAGTACTGACATGTAGGCGCTGTTTTCGCCTATCTACTCCCTTTTGAAATCTGAATATTGCGAACACTTATTCATCAGGAACATGTTATTTCATTTGGAGAGTACAAGATGTGATGAACGTCAAAGCCACTTCGTCATTCACTTTTTTATCTTGGCGACTTCAGGTAACCATGAACGGAGTTTGAAGAAGTTGTAGGCGGGGGTGTAGCAGCCAGAATTTTTGGATGGAAAAATCCCATTTTGCTCCTTTTTAATAAATGACAATAAAACATGTATCATGCAAAGACGACTACCGCTTCGACTGCCTACTTTAAGTGAGGCCTGCTAATTATTTGCTACAGATACTGGTAATATGCAGCTTTCCTGAATGAACTGAAAGCTAGAAAGGCTGGGAAATTGCTGAGAAATATTGTAATTTGGCGAGTGTGCAATTTTTATTGCCCCGAATTGTGTACTAGGTGCTAGAAATCTTTTTTGAAATGCATTATAGCTACCATATATATAGTAATACATGGCTGCATGGCTCGTTCACGGCTGCGGTGACTGCGAAGCCTTCGGAAGCGTCACCTCAATTGTGTGCAAACGTTCAATGAAAACGATATGACATCCTCCTCTTCAGAGCACCCTTCTCTTGGTACACCTCAAAACTATTCTATTTCATGCGAATTCGAGATCAAAGAAGGTGACACGAGATGCTGTACGACTATCGATCTTGTCTCGTTGGGGCGTCCATGTGCTATTTTCAATCGCTGACTCCACTGCCTGTTAACAATTTTGGCCAATTCGCGAACCGATAGGGAAAGGTATGCCATGGCGTGTGACTAGCCGTGCGCGACCGCTCCCTAAGAGTTCGCCGGTATAAACACCGCAGATAGGTGCCTCAAGACCCAGTTCTCTGAAATGGTGGTACGCATATTAGAGAAGATAATTCCAGGGTCTATATAATCCGGAATTTCGCTATTGCTTTTCCTCATTTATTTTTATAAAAACACAACTCCTGACAAACGTTCATTAGAAATAGAAACGGAGAAACGTGGTGGTTCATCTCAGTGCAAATGTTTCTTGTTCGGGAGCTGACAAACATTGCAATTAACCGATATACCTTAGCTTTATGGCTGTTTTCAAATCCCACTTTTGAGGGATAATGAGGAAAACATGATGTAGTATCTCCTATGACTCATATATCTTGAAACTGTAGTTCCCATGCTCTTTATCTGTGGACAGGAAACCTGTAATAAGTTATCGTAGATGAGCCCCTCAACTGCAGTGATTTCTTTGGCAGCTATACTATGCACGTTACCTGCAGCAGACTTTTTTCTTCGTGCCTCGGTGAAGAAATGCGAGTCAGTCACTTTAGCTTACCTCACAATGCTGAGTTCACGCATGGAGCGCTTTAAACTGCCGCAACCCACCTCTTGCCCGATTGCACGAAGCGTTTAAGTAAAATTTTAAGCCCGATCTTATTCCCAATAAAACGTCATTTAGGGTTAAAGAAAGGAAAGATGCATAAGGATCTCAGTTTGCTGTTGTGCACATCACCTGAATCATTTACGTACTTTTCCTTTTTTTCCCCAGTCCCAAGAGTAGATTCAAGCTACGAATAAATCAAGGGTAAATAAAGACCTGGTTTAACGTGCAAATGGACCCAGTTTAGTAAGAAACCTCGCGAAGTTTATGCATGGTCACGTCTATGAGGGAAAGTCATGTTTAAATCTCGTTTCGCTCAGCTCTTTCTCAAATTCTTCAAAGCGTGATCCTGGATATTAATTCTACATTGACGAAAACCGCGTTCAAGTTTTCTGCTGAACCTATTTCAACTTACGGGTATTGCTAGAAGCGACACGTCGCTCCTAAAATATAGAACTCGGCGCTCCTAAGTTATAGGTTTCTTGCTGAGATACTTGCGATGCTTTTTCAATGACTTGACGCCGGCGCTTCGAAATTGTTCTTTCACGACGCGCCCTAAAAGAAAAAGGCTCTAAGATACTCCGCGTTTACCTACACGTGGAAATGGCTCGGTGTTCCTGATAGCATGCTGATAACGAAATTCCTTGCCAGTTCTCGCAGTGTTGACTTACGCATGAGTGAACAGATCCCCGTACGCGTCTTTTCGGTGGATCCTTTCACGCCTGCGTTGATTCAATGCGGCGTAGGGCAGCCCTGTATGCTCGTGCGAGCTTATAGCACGCGAGGTCGGACTTTGTCCGCCGAGCTTCTGTCCCAAGGAATAACGAAGATGGCTCAGTCGGAAATATATGAATGAGAAACAACCGCCGGCAACACGGAAGGAATTTCTAAGGACGGCAAAAGTGGGCTGCTGTGTGAGAGATAGGTGATCGTTCCAGCTACATTTGTCTCAAAATAACTTATATAAAAGCAATCACTAACCGCAAGGAACAGAAAACAAATCTACAGCGAGACTACAGTATTTCCCGCTCAATTTAATCCAAACGCCAGACTATTTAATCATAGCGCCATAGAATTTAATCTAGGCGCCACAGAAAATAATCCAAGCGCCAAAACATTTAATCCTGCCGCCACTGATTTTAACCTGGTCGCACTCCAACAGTTCCTGGACAGCCAAGACCATTAAATCTATTTCATCAACCCTATAATCATGCGTATCAAATAATGGAGCTTTCCGAGCGTATTAATATGAATAATGTTGTCAAGCGTTTTTGGTGAGTCATGTGACAGTGTAATGTGACTTGGTGTCACATGCGCGATAATGCGCCCATTTTTCAACTGTGTCAACACGGGTGTCAAATCAAAGGGCTTTTCGAGCTTGATAAGGCGAATATAGCAGTAAAACGATTATGCTGAGTTACACGACAGTGTAACATGATTTCTCTTGACATGCGCGATAATTTGCTTTTTCTTTAACCTTATAATCATGGGTATCAAATGATCGGGCTTTCTAAGCGTATTAAGAAAAATAAGGTTGTAAAGCGATTTTGAGGAGTCATGTGACAGTGTAACGTGATTTGGTGTGACATGCGTGATAATGCGCCCATTTTTCAACAGTATCATCACGGGTGTCAAATGAAAGGGCTTTTCGAGCTAATTAAGGCGAATGTAGCAGTAAAACGATTTTGCTGAGTTACATGACAGTGTAACATGATTTCTCTTGACATGCGCGATAATTTGCTTTTTCTTTAACATTATAATCATGGGTATAAAATGATCGCGCTTTCTGAGCAAATTAAGAGGAATGAGGTTGTAAAGAGATTTTGATGAGTCATGTGACAGTGGAACGTGATTTGGTGTGACATGCACGATAATGCGTCCCTTTTTCAACAGTATCATCACGGGTATCAAATGAAAGCGATTTTCGAGCTTAATAACGCGAATATTGCAGTAAAACGATTTTGCTGTGTTACATGACAGTGTAACATGATATGTCTGTACATGCGCGTTAATTTGATTTTTCTTTAACCTTATAATCATGGGTATCAAATGATCGGGCTTTCTGAGCGTATTAAGAAAAATAAGGTTGTAAAGCGATTTTGAGGAGTCATGTGACAGTGTAACGTGATTTGGTGTGACATGCGCTATAATGCGCCCATTTTTCAACAGTATCATCACGGGTGTCAAATGAAAGGGCTTTTCGAGCTAATTAAGGCGAATGTAGCAGTAAAACGATTTTGCTGAGTTACATGACAGTGTAACATGATTTCTCTTGACATGCGCGATAATTTGCTTTTTCTTTAACCTTATAATCATGGGTATCAAATGATCGGGCTTTCTAAGCGTATTAAGAAAAATAAGGTTGTAAAGCGATTTTGAGGAGTCCTGTGACAGTGTAACGTGATTTGGTGTGACATGCGTGATAATGCGCCCATTTTTCAACAGTATCATCACGGGTGTCAAATGAAAGGGCTTTTCGAGCTAATTAAGTCGAATGTAGCAGTAAAACGATTTTGCTGAGTTACATGACAGTGTAACATGATTTCTCTTGAATGCGCGATAATTTGCTTTTTCTTTAACCTTATAATCATGGGTATCAAATGATCGGGCTTTCTAAGCGTATTAAGAAAAATAAGGTTGTAAAGCGATTTTGAGGAGTCCTGTGACAGTGTAACGTGATTTGGTGTGACATGCGTGATAATGCGCCCATTTTTCAACAGTATCATCACGGGTGTCAAATGAAAGGGCTTTTCGAGCTAATTAAGTCGAATGTAGCAGTAAAACGATTTTGCTGAGTTACATGACAGTGTAACATGATTTCTCTTGAATGCGCGATAATTTGCTTTTTCTTTAACCTTATAATCATGGGTATCAAATGATCGGGCTTTCTAAGCGTATTAAGAAAAATAAGGTTGTAAAGCGATTTTGAGGAGTCATGTGACAGTGTAACGTGATTTGGTGTGACATGCGTGATAATGCGCCCATTTTTCAACAGTATCATCACGGGTGTCAAATGAAAGGGCTTTTCGAGCTAATTAAGGCGAATGTAGCAGTAAAACGATTTTGCTGAGTTACATGACAGTGTAACATGATTTCTCTTGACATGCGCGATAATTTGCTTTTTCTTTAACATTATAATCATGGGTATAAAATGATCGCGCTTTCTGAGCAAATTAAGAGGAATGAGGTTGTAAAGAGATTTTGATGAGTCATGTGACAGTGGAACGTGATTTGGTGTGACATGCACGATAATGCGTCCCTTTTTCAACAGTATCATCACGGGTATCAAATGAAAGCGATTTTCGAGCTTAATAACGCGAATATTGCAGTAAAACGATTTTGCTGTGTTACATGACAGTGTAACATGATATGTCTGTACATGCGCGTTAATTTGATTTTTCTTTAACCTTATAATCATGGGTATCAAATGATCGGGCTTTCTGAGCGTATTAAGAAAAATAAGGTTGTAAAGCGATTTTGAGGAGTCATGTGACAGTGTAACGTGATTTGGTGTGACATGCGCTATAATGCGCCCATTTTTCAACAGTATCATCACGGGTGTCAAATGAAAGGGCTTTTCGAGCTAATTAAGGCGAATGTAGCAGTAAAACGATTTTGCTGAGTTACATGACAGTGTAACATGATTTCTCTTGACATGCGCGATAATTTGCTTTTTCTTTAACATTATAATCATGGGTATAAAATGATCGCGCTTTCTGAGCAAATTAAGAGGAATGAGGTTGTAAAGAGATTTTGATGAGTCATGTGACAGTGGAACGTGATTTGGTGTGACATGCACGATAATGCGTTCCTTTTTCAACAGTATCATCACGGGTATCAAATGAAAGCGATTTTCGAGCTTAATAACGCGAATATTGCAGTAAAACGATTTTGCTGTGTTACATGACAGTGTAACATGATATGTCTGTACATGCGCGATAATTTGATTTTTCTTTAACCTTATAATCATGGGTATCAAATGATCGGGCTTTCTGAGCGTATTAAGAAAAATAAGGTTGTAAAGCGATTTTGAGGAGTCATGTGACAGTGTAACGTGATTTGGTGTGACATGCGCGATAATGCGCCCATTTTTCAACAGTATCATCACGGGCGTCAAATGAAAGGGCTTTTCGAGCTTAATAAGACGAATGTAGCAGTAAAACGATTTTGCTGAGTTACATGACAGTGTAAGATGATTTCTCTTGACAGGCGCGATAATTTGCTTTTCCTTCAACCTTATAATCATGGGTATCAAATAATCGGGCTTTCTGAGCGTATTAAGAAAAATAAGGTTGTAAAGCGATTTTGAGGAGTCATTTGACAGTGTAACGTGATTTGGTGTGACATGCGCGATAATGCGCCCATTTTTCAACAGTATCATCACGGGGGTCAAATGAAAGTGCTTTTCGAGCTAATTAAGGCGAATGTAGCAGTAAAACGATTTTGCTGAGTTACATGACAGTGTAACATGATATCTCTGTACATGCGCGATAATTTGATTTTTCTTTAACCTTATAATCATGGGTATCAAATGACCGGGCTTTCTGAGCGTATTAAGAAAAATAAGGTTGCACAGCGATTTTGAGGAGTCATGTGACAGTATAACATGATTTGGTGTGACATGCGCGATAATGCGCCCATTTTTCAACAGTATCATCACGGGTGTCAAATGAAAGGGCTTTTCGAGCTTAATAAGCCGAATGTAGCAGTAAAACGATTTTGCTGAGTTACATGACAGTGTAACATGATTTCTCTTGACATGCGCGATAATTTGCTTTTTCTTTAACCTTATAATCATGGGTATCAAATGATCGGGCTTTCTAAGCGTATTAAGATGAATAAGGTAGTATTGCGATTTTGATGAGTCATGTGTCAGTGTAACGTGATTTGGTGTGACATGCGCAATAATGCGTCCTTTTTTCAACAGTATCATCACGGGTATCAAAGGAAAGGGCTTTTCGAGCTTGATAAGGCGAATATTGCAGTAAAACGATTTTGCTGAGTTACATGGCAGTGTAACATGACTTCTCAGGACATGCGCGATAATTTGCTTGTTTTAACCTATAATCAGGGGTATCAAATGATCGGGCTTTCTGAGCACATTAAGATGAATAAGGTTGCAAAGAGATTTTGATGATTCATGTTACAGTGTAACGTG
This sequence comes from Amblyomma maculatum, assembly GCF_055883805.1. Lineage (NCBI taxonomy): Eukaryota > Metazoa > Arthropoda > Arachnida > Ixodida > Ixodidae > Amblyomma > Amblyomma maculatum. Next base: position 1,065,961 of record NC_139345.1, read on the forward strand.
ATGCGTGATATTTTTAGCTTTTGGCACCCTATAGTCATGTGTTCCAAATAATTCAGGTTTTTGAGAGTAATGAGGGGAATGTTTCAGTAATATAGCTTTGCTGAGTTACGAGGCCATGTAGTGTGATATGGTGTAACATCCGCGATAGTTTCCCTCATTTTGAACCGTACAATCACAGGTATCAAATGAGTCGGTGCTTTGAGAGCATAAATATGAGTACTGGAATGAATACATATTGCTGAAATATGACACATTTGCACTTGACACCGTTGACATTCTATTAAATAAACACTTTTTCCAACCCTATCAGCACCGGTATCAAATGATGAATAGTGTTTTATAGCAAGCCAAGGCAAATATTGCAGTAATACCCTTTATCTGAGTGATTTGGCACCGTTACGCGGTTTGTTTTTAGATACGCGGTAATACACCAGATTCTCAATGTTATCATGATCTTTGCCAGAATCATCCACTGAGTGCAGCAAAACTGTTATTGCAGTAAAGCTTTTCTGCTGAGTCATGAGACGATGTTGGGTAATTTGGTTTGACATGCGCGATAATACGCTTTTTGCATCTCTCTTGCGCTTGGTGTCGAATAAATCGGCGTAAAAGGCTAATACTGCAGCAAAATAATTTTGCTAAATTATTGTATGAAGCTTCCTACGTCATTCGCTTGGACATACCCGATAATATGCTTCTTTTTCAAATATTTTTAAGGGGATAAGTTTACTCGGCTTTTTGAGCGTTTATCCTAATGTAGTGAAATAATTTCTGATTTTTCTCAATTTGCCCATTTTTGCTTGACATGCGGTAAATGAACCTTTTATTGTCTTCTCATGATGTTGAGGTAGATCGACTTTATCACCGTAAGAATGCTACCAATGGAATGCGTTCTAAGGACTGTGATGATATTGCCAAATTAATCGGTTATTGTTATCTATAAATGAAGTAAATGGTTCTGCAGCCGTTATTAGTATAATAGCCGATGACATTCCGGCTTGAACCTAGCAACGAGAGCTGGAAAAGGAGAAAAAAACAAGCAAGGCAAAAATAGGATTATATTTATGGTAGGAAAAGCAAATAAACATACTTCCAGGACTGCCTGCACAATTACACTACAATAGGTCACTGACTCCGGCCTTCAGACTATCAAATTTAATCATAATACAAGCGAAAAGAGTAATACCACTTCAGCATCCTTTTTACATACACGACAATGCTCTGGATGAACACGTCGGAGCTGCTACAGATAACGGACTTAGAAAATGTTATACCATAAATACGTTTCTCTCGACATGTAGCGGATGCTGTGAAAAGAAAAAAAAATTGTTTTCGTGCTATGCGCGGCCCTATATTTTTGGACACCTGCTACGATAGCGACAACGTGAGAGGATTTTGCTTATTTAGGCTTTCTCCAAGTGCAGGAAGTTCAGTGCTATTGACCGCAGCTGCCTTGAACATTTGAAGGCAGTAGTCTAATACTGCCAAACTGTTAAATACAATCGAATAAAAACGGAGAGTGTGATGTGTTGTAAGGTAAGCAAGGCAACTAAGAGGGCGTACTATTGTTAAAGGAATCCCTCTGATGGCTCCTTCGCTAGGTGTTCTATTTTCTCAGTGTATTTTACGCCGATTTATTCGACACCAAGCGCAATAGGGATGCAAAAAGCGTATTATCGCGCATGTCAAGCCAAATTACCCAACATCGTCTCATGACTCAGCAGAAAAGCTTTACTGCAAAATAGTTTTGCTGCACTCAGTGGATGATTCTGGCAAACATCAAGATAAGATTGAGAATGTGGTGTATTACCGCGTATCTAAAAACAAACAGCGTAACTGTGCCAAATCACTCAGAAAAAGGGTATTACTGCAATATTTGCCTTGGCGTGCTATAAAACACTATTCATCATTGGATACCGGTGCTGATAGGGTTGAAAAAAGTGTTTAATTAATGGAATGTGAACCGTGTCAAGTCGAAATGTCTCATATTTCAGCAATATGTATTCATTCCAGTACTCATCTTTCTGCTCTCAAAGCACCGACTTATTTGATACCTGTGATTGTACGGTTCAAAATGACGGAAACTATCGCGGATATCACACCATATCACGCTACATGGCCTCGTAACTCAGCAAAGCTTTATTACTGAAACATTCGCCTCATTACTCTGAAAAATCTGAATCATTTGGAACACATGACTATAGGGTGCCAAAAGCTAAAGCTATCACGTGTCACTTTACACTGTCACGTGAATCATCAAAATCTCTTTACAATCTTATTCATCTTAATATGCTCAGAAAGCCCGATCATTTGATACCCATGATTATAAGGTTACAGAAAAAGCAAATTATCGGGCATGTCCAGAGAAATCATGTTACACTGTCATGTAACTCAGAAAATCGTTTTACTGCGATATTCGCCTTAATAAGCTCGAAAAGCCCTTTCATTTGATACCCGTGATGGTACTGTTGGAAAAGGGGCCGCATGTCACACCAAATCACGTTGCACTGTCACATGACTCATTAAAATCGCTTTACAACCTTATTAATCTTAATACACTCAGAAAGCCCGATCATTTCATACCCGTGATTATAGGGTTAAAAACAAGCAAACTATCGTGCATGTCCAAATAAATCATGTTACACTGTCATGTAACTCAGCAAAATCGTTTTACTGCAATATTCGCCTTATAAAGCTCGAAAAGCCCTTTCATTTGATACCCGTGATGATACTGTTGAAAAAGGGACGCATTATTGCGCATGTCACACCAAATCACGTTACACTGACACATGACTCATCAAAATCGCATTACTACCTTATTCATCTTAATACGCTCAGAAAGCCCGATCATTTGATACCCATGATTATAAGGTTAAAGAAAAATCAAATTATCGCGCCTGTCAAGAGAAATCATCTTACACTGTCATGTAACTCAGCAAAATCGTTTTACTGCAATATTCGCGTTATTAAGCTCGACAATCGCTTTCATTTGATATCTGTGATGATACTGTTGAAAAAGGAACACATTATCGTGCATGTCACACCAAATCACGTTACACTGTCACATGACTCATCGAAATCTCTTTACAACCTTATTCATCCTAATATGCTCAGAAAGCCCGATCATTTGATACCCATGAATATAGGGTTAAACACAAGCAAATTATCGCGCATGTCCAGAGAAATCATGTTACACTGTCATGTAACTCAGAAAAATCGTAATACTGCTACATTCGTCTTATTAAGCTCGAAAAGCCCTTTCATTTGACACCCGTGATGATACTGTTGAAAAATGGGCGCATTATCGCGCATGTCACACCAAATCACGTTACACTGTCACATGACTCCTCAAAATCGCTTTACAAACTTATTTTTCTTAATACTCTCAGAAAGCCCGATCATTTGATACCATGATTATAAGGTTAAAGAAAAAGCAAATTATCGCGCATGTCAAGAGAAATTATGTTACACTGTCGTGTAACTCAGCATAATCGTTTTACTGCTATATTCGCCTTATCAAGCTCGAAAAGCCCTTTGATTTGACACCCGTGTTGACACAGTTGAAAAATGGGCGCATTATCGCGCATGTGACACCAAGTCACATTACACTGTCACATGACTCACCAAAAACGCTTGACAACATTATTCATATTAATACGCTCGGAAAGCTCCATTATTTGATACGCATGATTATAGGGTTGATGAAATAGATTTAATGGTCTTGGCTGTCCAGGAACTGTTGGAGTGCGACCAGGTTAAAATCAGTGGCGGCAGGATTAAATGTTTTGGCGCTTGGATTATTTTTTGTGGCGCCTAGATTAAATTCTATGGCGCTATGATTAAATACTCTGGCGTTTGGATTAAATTGAGCGGGAAATACTGTAGTTCCCCCATGTGTTGGCGATGTCATAACATTAGGAGCTGTTGATGCTTTTACATCGATTTCTGTGTTACTCGTCTATGTTTACGTCTGCGGATCCGTACAAGCTCCCGTGTGGCGATCGACGCCGGTGGAGAAGCCCACAGTGTCATGAAGTGCCCAGTGACTTGTTCTAATGAGTGTGGTTCTGCAGTCCACGTCTGTCGCTTGATGGGCTGCAACCATCTGCACGCCTGTTTAGGAGTCGCAAGGCGCAAATGGGACTAAAGTGTTCAGGTCAATGGACATCTTGCAAGCTAGCACAAGCATGGGAATGCAGCTTTACTTGTCACAGCCACAAGAATGTCCCAGCACGTAGTCTATTCCCGCTTCGATCGACTTAGCGGTGACGAAGTCTGCGCAAAACACATTTTTATTCTACGACCGAGCGTAGCTGCCTAAGCTGTTTTTCCTCATCTGACAAGTGCCTTTGGGCAATCCGGGTCAGACCTGTCTACCATTGTGCTTCTCAAAGTGCCACGGCTATAAAGAACATCAGAAAAAGTTCTCCATTGTCGATACGAGTGTCAAATACAATCTCAGCACAACAGGAAGTAATGTAAGTGGCACCCGTAGACATCGACACACTAGGGCACTAAAAACCAAGTAAGTGATTTATCGACGTCACAAGCCGTTTCATCGCGAACGGCTGAAGCCAGCCGCGTTTTCTTTTGGAACGACTGGAAACCGGGTGCAATGCTCAAACTATCTCCGTGTTGTGTTCGCTGGGGTGTTGACAGCAGCTGGGCGGCTAGTCTTAATCTGGAGCTCATCCAAAAATACCCAGCCGCGGCGTCAGGCATCCGGCAGCTACACCGGCATGTAATCCGATTTAGGAAAAGATAAACATTAATCCGGTCCAATCCTCATAAGCAACTTGCAGGGCTCTGTTGATGCCTACCGGAGATAAAACAGCAATATTTTCGACATGAAAGTTTGTACCTTGTTATTTGCCGCCGGCTACATCAGTTAATTAAAATATATTTTAAACATTAGTTAACTAAAGTGGACACGCGTTAAACCGAACCTCAAGGAACTCAAAAAATATGTTGAGTTTGTCACGAGTTTCGTTTGCAGGAATAGTATGTTCCGCATTGCGCTATCAGCTTCCGCGCCATTAATCCGACGCGAAAGGTGGGCGCGTGCCGTTGGCATTGTCGGCGGAAGTGGATCCCGATATGCTAAATGTAGGTAATAATAAGAACGGTGCACAACGGGTTCAAACTTTAATATTGTCATTAGGTTTCTGATTGAGACGGTGTATTTCATTGCGAGTGCCATTTCCGTGAACAATCATTGTCTGCATCGTTGAAGATATCCATTTTTCCCTCCAACGCAAGGGCATTGTGCGGTCGTGCATCCACTGCCATCGAATGCTGACTTCGTGACGAAATGGAACGCACAGCACTGAACAAAGGTTGCGAGGCTTAGGCCTAACTGAACACAACTGTAACCACATGGCGTCTTGCAAGCAAGCGATGGTGGTGCAGGCGAGAAACGAAAACCAAGACGGGGGCAGTGATGCGTTTCCGCGATGTCGCCGCCCTCATCCAATGAGTTGAGGTTGAGAGGCTATTTTCGGCTCCGCTTGTGCGGTGCTTGGAAAATTTCAGTTCCAAATACAAAGCCAACCAACACCCAAGTGTTTCTTCCGTTTAAGCGTTTATCTGATATTCGTTTATCGACCTTCTATGTATTCTTCAAGAGAGAAAGAAATAAGTTATTATTGGCAGCCTTCAAAAATGACAGGGAATAATTGAACTTAGCCGCAACCTCTAACCGTCGGTGGGTATCCCTTGGAGCTCGGAGGTGGAAATAATATTTATGAGGGAATCTTCACTCTAATCGCAAGGAGATTCTAAGAAAAATTCTCGTGTGTAGGTTAAACATCATCACAGCACTAAGGCTACGCGAATTTATTCCAAACTAGAGGACTTTGCAGCCACATTATAGTTCTGCTGTATATTGCCCTGTGACACATCCACACCTACGCTTGTTCCTATCCCGGACAAACAATTGACCCTGGAGATTGCGATACTCGGCAATGCGAATTTTCAGCGCATCTCTTTACATCGCAGAAAACCTGGCGTCTCCGTATGTAGTCAGTGGCGTGAGCGAAAAGTATGCATCAGTGGAATTCCGTGCTGTCAGCGAAACAGTGTAGCCCAACTCCTATCGGAGGAAGATCAGTTACAAACTGGTTCGGCAGCGGTAAATCAAAGTTTTATTAAAAAATTGCCGACGATTACGTTACTTCCTAATGCGAAATTTGAGCACAGCTCATCAGCTGTTTCACCTTCTCGATAGGTTGAAACAAAGATTTCGAGATATGTATGTACAATTACAGACAAGATTTTTTTATTTTTCACACGTATTCTTTGAAGACACACTCAACTGACGGATGCCGCTGACGCCGCTAGCGAGTGAAGAGAACGTGGCTCTGCGTTTCGGTTTCGGATGCACGCACCGTGATCCGCTGATAGCGAGCCGGCGCTTCGGCAACCGGAGAACAAGGGGCTTTACAGAGAACACCCTCGCCGCCACGCAGGATGAGGAGGGGAGGGGGGGGGGGGGGTATACACAGTGGCAAACGGGGGTGGCTGGAGCGCGCGCAGCAATCAGATAACACGCGCGGTCGCCGCCAAAAAGGAAGGGGGGGGGGGGGGGGGGGGGCTGAGCTCGGGGGCTGAAAGGGGGGCGGAGCTAGTTACGAGGCGGACAGTGACGACTGCGCCGCCGACGAGTGCGACGCCGACGACGACGCGAAACGCAGGAACGGGCGTGAGAGCTGCGCTCGAAAAGAATTAAAGCGCAATCAGACGCGCTACTCAGTGGTTCTATGGCGTAACGTATTATTGATCTCGAATGCGAAAAAGAGTACTTTTGATCATTTATTCTGCGTTATCGTTTTTGTAAATATAATTGATACCCTTTCGGGTGCACATTGTTTAGAGGGGAATTCCCTACATTAGTTCATATAAACGCTGATGTAACAGTAATGCTAAGACTAGCTGAGTGCTTCCTAATTAATGTTTCATTTTAAAGAAGTAGGAAACTGTGACCGTCATGGAATATAAGCAAAGACAGAATCTGGGGCTTTGTATAGTCGTCACCACCTGGTAGATTTAGTGATCGCTTTGCTGTAGTTTTGTGTTAAGGTTTTATTTTTCTATAACGAGACTTGTAATAAATCTCTTAGCTGAAGTCAGTCCGGACGGAAATGCCTTAATGAAACTAAAAAGCAAAAAAACACGATTTCTGTCCTTTATGTTGGCATTGACTTGGCGAATATCACGGAGAGAATAACGTGTAGGCCTGTAGAGCTGAACGCAGCAAATATTCATTGAATTATGCTGAGGTGGAGAAGAATACGTTTACTTCAGCACTTAAACGAATTTGCAGTTGGATGGGTGTGACGTTGAGTGGCAGGCCCTATTCCTAGACACTACTGGCCGCCGCTGCTGTTCGAGCTACATGGACCACGGCCCACTGCGTCTCCAGGCTCGAGCTGTACAAGGCCGCGTCCCAGCCCTCCTCAGTTGATTGACGTTTGTCTAAGAATGTTTCAGAGAAGGCTAAGTAATTTTAAGGAATACTGGTTCAAAATAGAAAAAAAAAGTATTCGCTGAAACAAACTCTCTGCCGCGGCGGACACAATACGCTGCAAAACTCCTCTCAATACCAATGTAACCAAATTCCACTTATTAACTTTTTAATTATTTCTTTTGGTGCTTTGTCCCAAAGAGAAGTTCGAAACCGTGAAGACGGCAATGACTGAACAGTTTTTGAAACGAAGAAATCCCATTTTCTAAAGTCTTGTAGTGCTAAGAAATCCGACTCTGTTTTTTTTTTATATACAAAACCACAACTGTGGGCAAGAGACGCACAGGTAGTTTTATGCAGAGCGGCATCCAGTGATGTCGGGATGCAGTGCGAACGGCGCCAAATTCTAACTGCCTCTTCTGTACTCTAACGTTTCATGTACTTTATTTTGCACCGTCGTTCCTAAAAGTAATTTTCCATCTGTTTCATCTGTTCGGTCAGGTTCTCCAAATCTAGGACACGTCCATATCATATGGATCATGTCCGTTATGCCATCGCAACGTTTGCACCTGGGGCTAAACATTTCTGGGTGCCACTTGCTGTAAAGCTGGGGGTTCTGGAATACTCCAGTCTGTAGCTTACGCCACATAACCTCCTCGCTTTTGGTGAGTTGCTTACACGCTTTTGGTAGTACTGTTCTGCCTAATTTGTAATGATTTAGGATATCTTAGTAGGTGTTAAGGTCATCGTCGAACTGCAGGGGCTCCTCATCGCGCAAGGGGTACGGGGTTGCGCATAAGTCGTCACTGGGATCCCGGAATGTAGCTAATCCTCGGGCCAGTACGTGCGCTTTCTCGTTCCCCCTCAACCCCTGGTGCGCCGGTGTCCAAATGAGCGCGACCTGCTCTGCCGGTGGTGAACCACTGGCCAACACTCTTGCTGCTATGGCCGAAATGCGGCCCGCGTCAAAGTTTCTAATCGCTGATTTCGAGTCTGTAACTATAATTTTGACCTGTTGTTGTGTTAGAGCTAGCGCGATGGCCACCTCTTCCGCCTCCGTTGTGGTCGAATTTCGGGTGCTGCAGCAAACTACCGAGCCCCCGTCTTCTCTAGTTGCTACTGAAACACGTCCCCTACCGTTCGCGCATTGTGCGGCAACTGTACAGGGTTTTGAATATTTGGGGGCTGGGATTTAAAACATTCCTATGCAAAATCTACTACACCATTCGAGCTGAAATAACGTTCACAAAGTAGCAAAATATCGTCTATGTTATCTGATAAGTGATTCTACATCGGTACTTGCCTAGATTTTCCGAAATCGAGAAAAAACTGCTCTCGGCGGCGTGCACAATTTTCGCAGAAGAGAGTCGAAAAGCTATTTTAACATGGTGCGTCATCTGTCGGGCAGCGAGGCAAGCGTGCCAACGGCCGGGATGGAGCTTGTCTCACTGCTCGACAGATGACGCATCATGTTAAACTAGCTTTTCGACTCTCTTCTGCGAAAATTGTGCACGCCACCGAGAGCAGTTTTTCTCGATTTCGAGAAATCTAGGCAAGTACCGATGTTGAATCACTTATCAGATAACGTAGACTATATTTTGCTACTTTGTGAACGTTATTTCAGCTCGAATGGGTTAGTAGATTTTGCATAGGAATTTTTTAAATCCCAGCCCCCAAATATTCACGACCCTGTATATAAGACGTCCTGTATCTCAAAATAACGGCTTGAGAGGCTAGTTGGTGCATCATCGTATTCAGATATGTGGCGCAAACAAAGACAAACACAGGAGAAGATCCACAACACACGCGCACACTACCAACTGTAAGAAGAACCGGAAAACACTTCCTCTTCTACACTCAGGCACGTCTCAACTTCTTCTTCTTCTCATCTCCCTCTTCTTTGCCAAGGGGAAAATGTCACACTCTTCCTCGCACACCATAACCTTGTCCAAACATGGCGGTGACCAATCTCTTCTTTCTTTTCTTCTATTCTTTCTCTTCTTTACCAAGGGGAAAGTGACACTTTCTTCCTCTCAGCCCAAAAAACATCGACCAAACATGACAGTCACAAATTCTATACTGTCTTGTAAATCCACACCACTGCATTGCCCAGTAACTCCTCTCAATAGATTCTCAATAGATAGGGACTACTTAAGTTATGGTGTGTAGATGGACATGTCCTACTGTATTTGCTGTATTTGTGTGGTGGTGTTTTTAGTGTATGATTTGTGACTATGTGGTGATATTTACCTGTCCAGTGTGGTAGGAGTTACTGGGCAATGCAGTGGTGTGGATTTACAAGACAGTATAGAATTTGTGACTGTCATGTTTGGTCGATGTTTTTTGGGCTGAGAGGAAGAAAGTGTCATTTTCCCCTTGGTAAAGAAGAGAAAGAATAGAAGAAAAGAAAGAAGAGATTGGTCACCGCCATGTTTGGACAAGGTTATGGTGTGCGAGGAAGAGTGTGACATTTTCCCCTTGGCAAAGAAGAGGGAGATGAGAAGAAGAAGAAGTTGAGACGTGCCTGAGTGTAGAAGAGGAAGTGTTTTCCGGTTCTTCTTACAGTTGGTAGTGTGCGCGTGTGTTGTGGATCTTCTCCTGTGTTTGTCTTTGTTTGCGCCACATATCTGAATACGAAGACGTCCTGTCTTCCCTCAAAACGGGCTTGTAGCGCTGTTGCTCTATCACTCCTCCGGCTCTCATGGTAAACGGGGTGCATGCTTTTGGGGAGCGGAGGAAAGACACGGCTTCGAACCATATGAGGTGGCACTCCTCTGATATGTCGAGACGTAAATAGTTTATCCGAGCAAGCTATTAGTGCGCTTGGCACGGTTGCTGCGTTAGTACTGAAAAATAGAGTGGAGCTCCGGGGGAGGCCCGCTCGGGCGTCGGGGTGTGCGGCCTCTTTCTCCTCCATCTCCTGGTGATTGTGCACCTATGTTGTCTGAACTGCTCTTATCTGCCATTTATATTCAGGGGGAGGGGGCGCTATTCTACCCCACACGTAATTCCGGCAGGCCTGCTGCGAGTCCGACATTATGTACGCTGCTTAAGCCCAAGCACGCACATGGTATCCTCGAAGTCGAACAGCAAATCGGCTTCGCTTTATTTCTAATCCACATTCGAGGGCAATAAAATAGGCAACAAGAATAAAAATGAAAGACAATGTGTTAACTACGGAGACAGCAACAATATCGAAAATCGCGCTCGTTAAATTTTACAAACATTTTTCTTACCTAACTTAAAAACAAAAAATACTTCTTAGCACTCAATAGCGGAAAGACCAATTACATCACGCTAAATTCTAACCTCGGTTACCATGAAGTACCTCGCTGTGCTCTATACTTTGTCTCACAAGATATCCGCAGCACTGCGAAAGGCAGAGGTGCCCTTGCAATTGTGCTCCTAAGTGCCTCTCGGCCCTGCGCACTATAATAGAGAATTGTGCTCCTTTACTGTGACCCCCGCCAATTTGGGGGCGAAAGGTGCGTATAGAGCACGATTGCCTATTGTAGAGCGCGTGATCCTGATTGGACTGGGGAGCCTCTACCTTTCGCAGTGCTGCTAACATCTTGTGAGACGAAGTATAGTTGCTCACCGTCTCCTCTGATTCACTTGAATGGCGTCTGAGGAGGACATATTTTTCTCCTTTCCGGCGTAGCCTGCACACGTGCCTGCTCTCCTGTCGTTGTCTGCATTTGGACATTCATTGTCTGAAATGACCTTTTCCATTGTAGTCTCGTTGCTTTTCTCTTAGTGAAAGCTGCCTTTAGCGTTATTCGAGGGGCCTGGAGAGAAAGGTTCGTGAAACTCCGTTCACGCTTGCTGAATGCTTGAGTGTATGTTACCTCCCACGGCATCTTTTTCTCTTAAGAAGCGTGATTACGAAATGGCGCTCTAAGTGCTGCAAAAGTTTCATGTTTTCCGTTTTAAGCTCGCTGACATTTTGCAGCACAATCCTTCTCGACATCTTTTTCTCGACCCCGCGATGAAAACACTGCATTCAGTCTATACGTTAAAAATACAGAGGAGTGTGCGTCGCGCTCACATGAATAACTAAGGTATTTTCTCGAAGATATTATAAACAGCGTGCAGTTTGCTTCTTTATCCTAATTAACCCATTCCCCTCTGTAATGCCTTTGGCCCTGAGGGTACAATAAATAAATAAATAAATAAATAAATAAATAAATAAATAAATAAATAAATAAATAAATAAATAAATAAATAAATAAATAAATAAATAAATAAATAAATAAATAAATAAATAAATAAATAAATAAATAAATAAATAAATAAATAAATAAATAAATAAATAAATAAATATGTCTGTAAACGATCGCGACAGAGCGCGCCTTTGCCTGTCGAAATGACACGAATATTGCGACAGCGAAACTGAATTGGAGCGCCTGAGTGACTGCAGGTCGTTCGGAAGCCTTTCAAGTCAGATGATCAGAAATGAACAACGAGAGATGAACCTTGGGCCTTCATTGGACAGCTACGAACTGAAAGTGCGCACAAAGGTTCGATAACAGTACACGTGTCATGAAAATAGGAAGGGGAGTTGAGCAACCCTTCGAGTGTAGTAGAAAATAACCACAAGACCGAACAAGAGCCATGAAAGGAATGTGCACTTTTTAGTGCGGACACAGATGTACGCTGTTCGCTCTCTTTCCTGTCTTGCTCACAGCTACTGAATGCACTTCCATCGTTCTCGATTGACGGCTTCTGGGGTCTTGAGGGAGGTCATCCTCGCTACATCTCAAGCTCCTCTTTGCAAGTTCTGTACCTCCCCAGGCCGTTAAAGTCCATTTCTTTGGATGACCGCTCCGTTATTTCGTCAGGCACAGGATTAATCTGTTGCGCTCGTTCGCAGTGTTCTTTTGTTGGCAGTCCGAAAACAATCTTGCTTGTAAGCTGCACAGAAGCCTCTGCCCGCCTTTCAACGCGTGTTACTGGTTCGATGATTTCTTTACTGTCGGAGAACCCCGTCTGGATCGGTCGATAATTGCAATATGCTTCCAAGTAAGTGTCCCACAGTACTGCAGCCACTCCTCGGTGATAGCCCACAACGCTCCGGACCCACTTAAAATCAATACTTTTATGAATGACTCTCCGAAATGTATCAGTGTATAGAGTTTTCTCTGATAATGCATTTTGAGCTGACTCGGAAAAAAGGAAGTCAGGTATCACCGCGGTGGAACTTTCAATTGCGTCTCGTTAAGCTCAATGACAGAAGTGGCGGTTAAGTCGAAAGGTGATTCAGCGTAAATCTCCAGTAAAGCTGCTTTCGTGGACGATACAGCTGCTGCTTAATTGCTGCTTTAATAAGCAATAGCTGTAGGTCTAGTTGTCGAGAAAGCGATGTATTTAGCAGGATCTAATTTTAAGTTCCGATAAAGTAGTTGGTGCATGAGCTTGAGGCGTGCGATTTTAGCTCCGGTTTGAAGTGTTTTTATTCCCTGTTTTCTCGTTATTTCAGTTGATGAGTCGGTTGTTCTGAATATAAAACTAATCGCCTGCATTTGTACTGCTTCAATTTAATTGATGTCTTGATTGATGAAATAAAACCAAACGACATTAGCATATCCGAGGACAGAGCGAATCAGCGCATTGTAAGCTAGTAATTTCGTTCCATAAGGAACTATGTTCAGGTGCCGCCTGATAAAAAATAGTCGTTTTAGTGCAGTTGAGGTTATATAGCTGATGTGAGAGCCCGTCTGAGGTCACAAGTTATTAATAGGCCTAAGTATTTGTGTTCATTAGCTGCCGCGACAGGGTTGCTGTATATACTGTACTGAAATCTTGATATATGCTTCTTTATAGTTACTGACATAACAGCAGATTGAGTTGCAGTGTCATCTGTCAGTCAATGCACCAGTTGTTTATAGCTTCTAGTGCACTGTTAAGGGCTTTTCGGACATCGATTGAGTTAAACTCTCGATATATATAAAGCAGTCATCTGCGAAAAGTCGCATTTTAACATTAAAATTAGTCACTATATCATTGATGAATATTAAGAATAAGACAGGTGCCAAGACGCAGCCTTGGGGTACGCCTGTGGGCTATATTAGATGCTTGATCATTGGTTTGTACAAACTGTATCCTGTCGGTTAAATAGTTGGTAATCCAGTTTTCGTCTTGGCCTAGGGTCGATGGTAGCTTTTTTAACAAGCTTCTGTGCGACACCGAATCAAACGCCTTTTAACAGTCTAATAGTATTAGATCTGTTTGTTTCAGGCTCCCTATGGTTTGGATTGGTCGTGCAATAATTATAATAACTTAGTTACGGTTGAAAACACCTGACGGGAGCCAGGCTGAAATAAAGACAATGTGTTGATAATTTCGAGAAATGCATTTTTGTGCTTAAGAATTAGGTGCTGAAGTATTTCAGATGCTGGGAAGGTGATGGAGGTGGGCCTGCAATTAGTAATATCGGACCTGTTTCCTGATTTGTGTACCCATATTATTTTGGTTATTTCCCATTAATTTGGAAGAGCACAGGTTGAGAGGGATTTAATAAATATTATATTCAAGTATTTGGGTACTCACTCGGCATAACTATACAAAAAATAATTTAGGACTTTATCTGGCCCTGAGATCTTCTTAGTGTCCAGATTTAGTAATAGGTTCAGTACCCCACTCTCAGTTATAGTTAAAAGTTCAATACTTTTTGTTTTGGTGTTTGTTTACTCAGAGAAAAGACTAAAAGATTATCCTTAATGAATACCGAAGCAAAATAATCATTTAGTGCATTCACTTTTTTAGTGCTTTCTACTTCTGCGAGGGGATTATCATTGGTTGTCTTGAGGTTTAAGTAACATCAAAATTTTGTTGGAGCAGTTCTTATAAACTTTGGTAGGGTGCAGGAAAAGTAGTGTAATTTGACTGCGTTCATTTGCACCTGCAGGCTTTGTATGTAATGAGACAGTTTACTTTCTGTTCCCGAGCAAGATATTTGCTTCAACAATTTTTTAAGACGATTAACTTTTCGTGTGGCATTAATTACGTCACATATTATCCAGGGGTTGCGTTTTCTAATGGCTTTTTTTTTTTCAGTGGGATGAAATTATGAATGCCTTATGATACAATAGTTGTAAATCTATTCCATAGCACATCAATATCTATGGAAGAATCGGGTGCAAGATTATTGAAGGAGTCGAAGTGATAGAAAAGATGGTCTAAAATGCTAGTGTCATCTGCTTTGAAAAAATCTACAATTGTAGAATGTGAACTTGGGACATAACGTGCTCCAGTACGCGGCACACTGCATATGGTAAGTTTATGATCAGAGATTCTTTCAAGTATTTTTATTTTAGACTTATCAACAAGAAAGTGATCGCTAATAAAAACCAGATCAATGAGTGTTAAGTGCGGATCCTTGTTGACGTGTTGGTTGGTTTACCATCTGGGTTAGATTAAATTGCAGCATATCAAAGAGAGCATGGGAAGAAGCACTGTGATGTTTCATTGTCAACCAGTCAATATCAGGGAGATCAAAATTACTGAGGAAAAATTGTCTAGCTCCTAAAAATGATATTACACTTAACGATGTAGTGTTAACACGTCTCGATCATTTGACAGGCTACGGTAAACAGCCTATAACAATAGAGCAGGCACCAAGTATAGATTTTGCAAATATTTCTTCCACACCTTCAATATCTGAAAGTATCATGAAATGTATTTTTTTGTTGAAGAAGAGAGCAACTCCTCCACCATGTGTTTTTCTCTTTTCGAAAGAGCATAATTGGGGGGAGTAACCTCAGAATCTTTTATATGAGATGTCAATCAGGTTTCTGTTACCACCATAAAGTCTGATTTTATGCCGAAATCTATGCTTTCTAAAGACTCAATCTTGTTCATTATGCTACGGGCGTTTATGTTATCGAACGTTATTTGGCTCTGGGAGGACGGCGTAGTCGCAACGTCCCAGTCGGAAAAGAACTACAGAAAATTTACAGAAATCGACTATCTTGTGTCGAGTTATAATGCCGTTATGAGCGCATTTCACCTGCCAAGCAATGTAGCCGTAATGGGGCTTTCAGCATAAATTGTCACACAATCACGATATCAATAACATTAAAAGTGTGCAAATGAGGCAGCAGAAGCACTTATTTACATATTTGTAACCCCCGTCAAACATAACAAAGAGAGCGATGTTATAACGTTCGTCTCACTACATCTAGTTTCGGTCGCTCCTCACCCCGAACATACGCATCAAATCAGAGAAGTCAAGCTCATGATAATTGATGCAGATGACCACAACCGTTTGCTTGAAGTTTTCACTACTCGTCACGGAGCTTTCGCTACAAAGGAACGAAAGCTGAGGATGCGTGCACAGAGAGCATCGAATTGAAATAAGAGACCTATTTCATGAAGCCTCACTTCCATAATATCTTCCCCGTAACAATATTTTCTGCGCAGACTTCAAATTCAGAAGGAAAATGCCAAATAGTTCTTCAGACAGCATCTGTCAGGCCAAGTATGACGTCAAATTGCTCTAGTAGCCGCAGTTCTCAGTATTCAGAGATAATCTGAGCGTCACGTACTTGACAAAAAGCAATGTCTAAGCAATCAACGATCCGCACAATGAGCCGAAGACCTAGCGGAACATGATTTTACGGCTTTTCATCCCTTTTGATAACTCAGCAAAGCAAACGTCTTTCGCGGCGACCCTGTCGGTATACGTTGTAGCCTCTCCAACTTTTCCAATCGGAGGCATCTGCATGACAGCAGGGGCGGGCAGTAATATGTTACGTTGCCACGCCAAATTGTATTAGTGCAGTCAGTACCGACACCAGTGGGAAAAAGAGAGAGAGAGAGATAACTCTGAATTTGCTCTTTATTTTGCCCTATCGATTGTCCCCCCTCTAATCCCTTTCAGTTAACCTTCATGAGATACCAGCGATTTCGGGCAAGCATAAAGGGAATATCAATTTTATGGCCTAGTATTGGTTGGGTTAGGAAGCCGCGGCTTTCAAGCAAACGTGGGAAGCGACCGGAGCAATGGCTAATTACCAACCGCACCTCAAATTTGGTTGCATGACGCCCCCATCAGTAGCAAGAGTGAGCGGCGGTGGCTATCACCGCCGGCGGGACCCACTAGATTGTGATTTCTGTGACTGGCCACTCGCTACTTAAGCAATACGAATAGGGCCCCAGTTCTGATTAGGATACGATTGTTTAAGTTGCTTTCATGCTGCACAAGCTGCAAGATAAGAAATGTGCTCATCCAATCATTTTTTTACGAATATTTGCTGCCATGAAAAATAGACAGCTCTATGTATTGCCGATGCTCGCCTGACGTCGCTAATAGAATGCATCTACGTGCCTGATTTTTTAAGAGGTTGGATCAGACGTAGGGTATAACATTAGGCTGGTTAGGAGACGCAGCCCGGAGATAAATAGGATTCCGGCATCACAAAGTGGTTATCTATGGTTATGGTTACCTATTTCTTAGATTATGGTCTATGGTTATCTATTTTTAATCGTAGGCTGTATGTCTTTCCGCACTTTCATTGAGCTTTCTACATTCTTTACCAGGGTTCTAATCTGGCTAGGTGGCAGTCTGAACTCTACAGGCGGCAGCTGTAACTATATAAAAGCAAAGTTCAATGGCAAAGAGCTCTTACATTAGGTCTAACATTGCGAAGCGACGCTGACTTGTGCGGAACACCTTAGTGAATGGCTGCTAATTCATTCAAATCACCAACGATCACCAGATTTCAAACAGAATACGGGCGCTTTTGTACTTTGCCTCCTTCAAAATGAGAAGAGATGGAACCTGCTACATTGATGTCATCAGCCAGTTGCTAAAATCAGTCAGCCATCGGGGCGGAAAAATTTAAAAAATGCGCAAAACGTTTTCAAACATAAAACACTGATGAGTTTCTTCCGTGGCAGATATTTGGCGCCCCATTGGAGTATATGCTCCGGACGCAGCATAAAGCATAGATTTTCTTGATCGCTGTTACACGTTTGGTTTTGTAGCGACAGAACCCGGTTCGCAACTTAATTTTTCTAATCAACCCCAAACCACCTAACCATCCCTGAAAAAGGGCAATAACCACCATACTGCTAAAATCTGTTGTTGGTGGGATTCTCAGGGCTGCTGTACCCGCTGAACTGACCGGCTTGTCAGCAGTTCCGATTCTCATTTCAAGGCGTCTTTCTCGCTACCGGTTAACGTGGCTTTTTCTCCTCCCTGCGAACGTTGTCTGCCTGAGGTGCAGTATACGCGTAGCAGTAGCTTTAGGGCCCAATTCCGTCCTGCCATGTTATATTCACTCGAGCGAAAGATAGCATAAAGCTTTGCTTACTTTAAGGACCTAAGTAATTAGGACGACGAAATGGTCAGGAACGGATCATGCAATCTGAAGGCAATATCACTAATGGTCGTTAAAGGCAATGGGCTAGAATCAAAAGAAAAAATGAGGCAGGGGGGGGGTAGAAAGTTAGAGGGACGAGAAAGGACTAGGAAATTTGCTTCGGTGAGTACATGACAGGGTTAATTGGAGGGAAAGGGCCGTTTACCTCTAATGGACGTAGCTAGACTTATGAAGGCAATGAAGGAATTAGGCGATCGCCACGGAGGGCGCCTTCTTCATCTAGTTTGTGCATGCTAGTCTTGACCTAACGTTAGGACATTAAACAGTAAGCTCAGAGCCTGTGCGAGTTTGTATTCATTATTCCCGACTATTTATCATTAAACCTAGTCGTAAGCAGCACACATTACTTCCTTTAGTTTTGTCTTGGTTTGAGCCAAGAACAAGAACTTATTTCGCTGGACACTTCCATACTGGAATACTTGCGTATAACGGCTTCCACAAACGTAGTAGCTCGCTCGACTCACAGGAAAAACATTGCTCGACTGGCGGTGCGGCACACTGGAAAGGCCCCTTACACAAAACGTGATCCCGGCGGCGCGAGATCTGTCTGAAAAGTTTGCGACAAGATTTGACATCTGCGAAACAGTGGGCTTGGCTGGCACTGTCTATTGGTTGCTTACTCTGGAATGGTTTGCGTTTGCATGAGTCCTGTCACCCCAGGGCGATGCAGTGCGATTCCATCGAACAAACTACCGTGATACAGGTATGCGCATGGCGCATTTTCAGATTTAGCTAACAAAGTTCAGTAATGTCTGCTTGCAGATTTGTCATTCATTTTTAATGTGTCCAAATATTCGTGAGGCCCTGGACAATGCGATCAAGTCAGATTTATTGTATCCTCTTTACAGTGATAACTGCACCGATGTTGTGCGTTTAGAATTTTGATTCTGTACCAGATGTTGAAGCTGCAAACCGCTTTATTGAAAAGCTTATCAGCGCCGAACCAGATGATACGGCCCGTGTTATAGAGGCTAGAGTCTCATCTAGCGCATCTCCAAAAGGATCACTAAAGGAGCTAGCTACCGCTCGAAGATATAAAGTTCTGCTCGGCTCTTCTCTGACATCTGTGTGCGATTTGATGCAGAAGGGCGAGTGCGAAATGCAAGACACTTTTTCTTTTCACAAACATGCTCTGTGCTATCGCGGGCAGGACAGAGAGTAACGGCCTGTGGTAATTGAAGCAGCACAAATGCACATAATTCGCGCTGTTACATCGACGTTTCGTGCAACGATGTAATCAATGCAAGGTGCACTTCTGGTAGGGAATTGAAGTGGGATATTTACAATTGTGACCCCAACCAGTTCGCGCATGAACATTGCCAACCAGTTTGAATCTTTAGCGTCGACGTTAATTAAAGACGCCCCAAATGCGAGGGGAGTGTCAAGTGCCTGCGCAGTGCTCGTTTGCCCACTCCCTTAACTGGCTGCCGAGGGCTCTCGCCCGCACCTTTCGAAGGCATTGTTCTTCTCGCTGACCGTTGACATCCGAGTTAGACACTCTGGCTCATTGCTTCCGAAGGCATTCTTGTTCGTCTTGCTCTTTGAGGTCAAAAACTCTCGCCTGTCGTTTTTGAAGGCGTTGTTGACCTTGCTCCTCTTCTGTCCTCAAACCCGCGCCTGTCGTTTACGATATCGATCGGCAGCAGCACTCATGAAAGCTTCCGCCGAAACCGGCACCATTACATGAGGTCATAAATGGTTCTGCAGTTGATGACTGGGATATCCAAAAAGAGAAAGGGGTCTTTCAAACACAACCTGTTTATATGACCTTCCTCCATGGTATGCGGAAATGATGATGATGATGATGATAATATTAAAAATAACAATAATAATAATAATGATAACGTTGGCTAGTCGATTTGTATCTTACGTCATTATAGCAATTCAAATAAAGATACGGTGCGCAATTTTTTCGCCCGATGGCACCTCTTGTCCCATCATTCGCCGACCATATAAACTGTCCCAAATTAACAATTGTGTATATTTGCAATGTCGGTATTGAATGTAGTAAGTAACAAAATATTATTCGTAGAGAGTATTCGTTCATCTGGTGTTGTTTTCACTTACTAGTCACTAGTTATTTTCTTACAAGTCATTTACTACAATATCATACCTGGGATTCAAAAACATCCTATGATAGTCGCTAGTGCATTTCTTGACGTCGTTTTGCCTTGGTGGACGGAATCCTGACGGACAGTCAGTAGGGGTTGAAAATATAAACGGTAAGCTTAAGCACCCGCTTAATTTTTAAAGCAAAATTTAGTTAAAGGTACCATACATGCGCAAAGTTCACAATAGAGAACAGACCCGCCATAGTGGTGCAGTGGTTACAGAGCTCGACTACTGTACCCAAGGAGGCGGGATCGAATCCCAGAACCCCGGGTGGTCAAGGTTTCCGGAGCCTTCCACTATTGCGTCTCTCATAGGTTGAGTCACTTTGGGACGTTAAACCCCCTATCAAACAAGAGAGAACAAACGCAAGAGCACGCAGCCTCATTAGTTCAGCAGTTACAGTGAAAACTACACTCCCTGCCTTGTCATTCACCCGTTTTATAAATTCATATTCAATACAATCCATTTTAAATTCGCTCACAAGCGCATGTCGACCGTCAACCATTCCGCTTTCACACCAGTTCTTTACAAGCGTGAGAAAACAATCTCGTCCGTGTGTAGTGAAACGAGAAACATCCCGACATGCGAGAGGCTGTTCAGCCCACGCAAGTTTTGCACAATACCAAATGGCCATAAATGTATCCTAAAATTGATCTCAGGAGGCATTTCTTTAAACACCGCTTATTGGATCAATTCAGGCGTCGATTTTCGATCGCGAAAATTGTCTATAACATCCACATGTAGGAAAGGTTCTTGGTAGCAGTTAAATAAATATACGGCTGCTGCGCGGTCGCTAATATACGTGTTGTGGGTATATTTTTACATTATTTGCCATTTTCATATTTCAAAACGACCAAAATAATAGCAGAATACGACTGAGAGAGAATTCAGGGGCGATTACGATAACTCAAAATGTAATAGAAATAAATTTACGTCGTTGGGAAATCAGGGTGGCACTTTCTTGCTGCTTTTTGTTTTAACGACACTGAAGCGCGGCTTCCTTTTTGTTGTAGTTTCAATCCATAATCACGGAGGAGTCATTTCACAAACGCAATCGCGTTCTCTGCCAGTCTGAGAGAATTCGAGACGATGAAAAAAAAATCACAAAAAATGTCTTTTATTTTTTTAGTCTTCGCCAGCAATAGGAGAGTTTCCTAATTCAGCGCCATCTGGCGAGTGAAGCAAGAAGCCTTTGCTGCCGCCATTAGCTTGGCGAGCCACTCCGGTAGAGTCCGTACGCGCGCGTACGCGCGTGTAGCTGTGACGCTATACGCGTGGAACCGCGCGTTTTCTCCGTGTTGCCATTCCATCGTTCCAACTGCTGCGTTGAAAAGTGTGCCAGAATCATGCCCGTGCACTGCTGTGTGCCATTGCGCAAGCAAAGAGGAGTGCTCGACGAAAAGGGCTCAAAGGCAAGTAGGCTTGTTATCAGCCTTTTCGCATTCATGCACTTGTCTCAGTTCATGCGTGACCTTGTGTCTACTTCTTTTCTTTAGGTCTCCTTCTTTTGCTTTCCGAGGGACGCTTATTGGAAGAAGAGGTGGCTTATTGCGATTAAACGCGACGAGGGCAAGTTTTTCACCGTTACGAAGTTCACGAAAGTTTGCTCGAGACATTTCACGGAAGACAGCTATCTTCCGAATGTAGCGGGGAACCGGCGTTACCTGAAACAAGATGCTGTGCCGGCTGTGTTTGCCTTTTGTGCGTCGAAGCCTCCACCGAGAAGAAAGCCTCGCAGCAGACAAGCATGCAGCCTAAACTCGACCACCACCGGTGCTAGCGCCGCTACATCCGATCTTGTGCCGACCACTGATTTTGAAACCGAGCCATCGGAGGCGGCAGAAATGATCTACGGGAGCATTCCTGCCGAGGCCAGCACGTCGAACAGCATCGGTGACGACGCTACGTGCGATTGCGTGTGTTCGCGTGAGGTTGCGGATCTCAAGGAAAAAGTTGACGCACTGACGGCGCACATTGAAACCCTTGAGGCAAAGCTTAAGGGCCAAGCAGAGGAACTCAGTTTGACAAAATCCTCTTTGTACAGGGCGCAACGTGAGCATGAGCTGGTAGAAGCTAAAAATGTACAGCTTGAAAAACAAACGAGTCGAAAATTTTCTGTTGAATGTTTTCAGGACAGCCCTGAATACATGGCATTTTACACCGGCCTTCCTAGCTATGAAGCTTTTGTAAGGTTTTTTAACTTCCTTGATCCAGGGGAGAATTGCGAAAACCTTAAGGTCTAGTCAAGGAGTTATGCACAGGGCTCTAACACTGCTGGAAGGCCCCATTTGCTGCCTGCCAAAGAACAGCTGTACTTAGTGCTGGTCAGGCTTCGTGTTGGGCTGCTGGAAAAAGACCTAGCCTACAGGTTTAGGATTTCGATGGCAACGGTATCCAGGCTGTGCACAACCTGGATAAGCTTCATGTACCTTCAGGTAGGCCAGCTTAACCTTTGGATGTCAAGAGAACTAGTGAATGAATCAATGCCAGCTGCGTTTATCGCACAGGGGTACTCTAGCACTAGAGTAATCATAGATGCAACCTAAGTAAGGTGTGAGGTCCCAAGCTCTCTTGTACTACAGTCACAAACTTTCTCTACCTACAAGTCGGCAAATACATTTAAAGCATTGATTGCTATATCACCAGATGGGACAATCACTTTCTTGTCAAAACTATTTGCCGGATCGATTTCCGACAAGGACTTGGTGCAAAAATGTGGATTCCTAAAGCTTGAGTTTCAGCCTGGAGACACTGTAATGGCTGACAAGGGATTTAAAATAGACGAATTGCTCAACAAGATTGGTGTCACATTGAATACTCCTCCATTCTTACGTAAAGAATGTTTCACAGCAGAAGAAGTAACTGAAACACAAGAGATTGCAGCACTTAGGATTCATGTTGAAAGGCGAATTCAGCGCATCAAAGCATTTCACATCTTTGACAGGCCAGTCCCACTCACCATAGCGCCTGTCATCAATGAAATGTGGGCTGTTTGTGCATTTTTGACCAATCTCCAGAGCCCACTTATAGGGTGCGGCGATACTGAATAGTGCATTTGCACTCTTTGGTAGCCCTTTTTTTAATTATTGTATAAGTATGCATGTTCTTCCCTTATTTTCCCCTTATTATTAGTGGATACGTGATGTTACTGTATGATGTTTTATTATGCTGCATGTTCTGAGCAGTGTATCGGGTGCCTGGGCTCCGTCAAGCACAGTACATCTACCTTTTGCCCTTGCATCCAAGACCTCGTTGTGTGAATATCAGTGTCATAATGTCACTAGTATGTGTTTGGTGTCAGTTTGTAAAAAATAGTGAAGCAGTTCTGTTCTCATTTTATTGCGAAAGCAATACTACTTGCACTTTCAAGCCTTCAGCGTAGCGAGGCGGTGAGCTGCCAACTTGGGTCTCTCATTTCTCATGGGACGGTTATGTCCAAATCAGCCTGCCAGGACCCTGGCATTCACGTTACTAATATAGCCCCAATAAGGCACGTTCATAGGGCATGGTAATAGAGGGGCTTTATATGTGGGCTGGCAGGAGCTGCCAACTTGGGTCTCTCGTTTCACATGGGACGCTTATGTTAGAATCAGCCTGCCAGGAACTTGGCATTTCGTTACCCCTATAGGCCACTAAGGCACGTTCACACGGCTTGGTTAAAGCGCAGCTTTATGTGTGGGCTGGGGAAGAAGAAGATGAAGAGAATAATTAGAAGAAGAAGAATGCTCGGTCACCCGCAGCTATTGCTTTCGCTCAATATTCGGTTCAGCAGCGTTGAACTCTTCTAATTTTTTTTTTTCAAGATCTTAGATGACCTGCAGTTTATTGTTCTGCCAGAAATGGGAGAAGGGTGTCAAAGTAGAATTTGTCGAGTTTGTTTCAGCATAGCTGCCATGCAGCTTCATCGAACCTTATTCTTTCAATCACAATAAAATGTGGCGAATAGACCACAAAGTCTGCCCAAGTGAGGCCAGTTAGTGCCATTTGTCTAAGAACTTGATAATAATAAGCATCTTGGCGATCAAGCCTGATAACACCGGTGGCATCCTTCACGAGGCATGACCCTTCTAACCTTGGAAAGTCCACATATCCTTCATTGAGTAAGGACACTTAACCTCAATAATTCCGTGGCTGCCTTCTTCTGGGTCCCAGACTATCCTATCTGGTGAGGCTCCCAGCCACGGGCAAGCTGGACTTACAGCAAGTCCACAGTGGAATGTCTGCACGTCGTGCTGAAGGGCCTGCATTGTCGTTGCATATTGGCGTATGGCTTGCAGCTCATTTGAAATGCCGTACCTGAAATAAGGACAAGAAAGCTGGTTCTACACTGCACTAAAAGCAACACCTCCAGTTCATAAAAGAAAGACTGCCAGTGAAAGCAGAAATATGACCATTATTAACCCACGCTGAATGAGGTTAGCTAACTTGTAATGCGTTAAAAGTGATTTTTTTACAAGACAGCATGCATGATTATGACAACCTGCTCATGGATAGGAGAAAGTAGTTTTTCATGTTGTCACAGACCAATGCCAGCAATACTATGTTTGGGAACAAGCTGGTGGTGTACGTGTTGACGCAGAATTTTCCCTTTTCCTCTATAGTTTCTAACCTCACATAGTTACGCCTTTAATGTACTGTATGCCCTTAGTGTGAATTCATATAATTGGTCTGGCTTACATTTTTTATTGTTCCTTCTCTTGTCACATTTTAGGTTTTGCATTAATGTTACATACTAGATTATGTTACTCCCTTTGTCCACTTTTATCTTGTGTTTCTCCTTGCCAGTACTTAAAAGCTTGTTAATTATTTCATTTTGCCCTCACTATTCCCTTAAGTTGTTCTCATTTGGATGTGGATAGGTCAAGAAAGCTGTGCATACAGTACAGGATGATGATAAGGGGGGAGGGGAAGAAACCGTAACGACATTCATGGTGAGCTTTATCATATTGATCGTATTTATATGCTGTGAGCAAGAACGTTCTGATGCATTCTAGCAATGCGAGGAGGAGAAAGCTGTCTTATTGAAAGGTCAGCACATTGATTGTCGGAAGGTGCTGCTGAAAGGTTTGTGATGACCAGAACCTGTTTAATTCATCAGCAAGCCTCACTGCGCCATAATTACGATATGACATGAACGGCCAACACTGTTAAGTTGCGCTGACATATTCATGCGTTGTATGCATGAACAATATCCGTCATTTTTGGTTGCTGAGTGGGCTTACACATATTTTTGATGTGATACCCAAAATGTGAGCTCTTTATTTTTTTTTTTTCCTTCTTTCGTGGAGATGTCCGTGCTTAGGCTACACATGACCACTTCTCTTGCATATGCTGTGGTCGACGGCTGGCAGAGATGCCCGTTTAGGTAACTTTTGGGTCATCGAATATCGGACCTTCACATTTGGATGAATCCACCGTCAACTGGTTACAAGAGAATGATTCTCTCCTTGCTCCTCCAGGAGAGAAGCCTAGCACATCTAATCCGACCCCTTTCCTGGCACTTACACGCCCTTTTTTTTTGTTGACCAAAGGTGTGGCCGTATATATGAAATAAATAATTGAAGCAAGAAATAAATCTTGGCAATCTGCAAAATATGCTTGCACATTTGATGCCAGTACACTTAACCTAGCGATTACATTTCGTGACATTCTGTAAATTGCAATGCATGTCTGCTAATTATTACAATTGCTGTATGTGCTGTACCAGTGTACCTAGGCAGCTGTTTTCCCTCTTTGTGGTGAAGTTTCCAGTCTTCTGTTAGAACAAAGATTGTGTTACCTCAGAATATTTTCTCACATGCATCAGTGCATACGTTGCTTGAATGCTTCAGTGCACCCTTTTAAAGGGACACTGAGGACAACTCCATTGAGGTCTCAGTAAATATTTGATTATTTCTCTCATTATGGTTGTGTTGTCTGGCAGCAATTGTGGCATATAGTATTTATTGGTGAGAAAAAATTTAAATTGGAAGCCTTCCCATGAGTCGATTCATGATGACCTTGCTGAAAAGGACGTGTCACTGCCACATTAGAGTGGCTCATGGCACAATATATCTTGCGGTAATCTGCACCAAAACTTCTTTGTGGAAGCATGCCTTTTACTTGCAAAATTGGCCGGTAATCGCAGCATCTTTGTTCTGTTTCTTGGTCTTTTCATCCTTTTAAAACCTCTGCTTTCATTTTAAGTGGTCTCTTCAATGGTTTGTGGGGTTTAACATCCCAAAGCGACTCGTGTGGTCTCTTTAAGATTAGAACACTGTATGTTAGCGATACACGAAAACTGCTTTCCATCCTTAGTGTCTCTTCAAAGGAATCCGACAATAAAACACAATTCACAATAAGTATTTCAATATCTATTGCCATTTGCCCACTTTTGCCTGGGGCTACTTGGAGCTTGTTTTACTTCACAAAAGGAGCTTTGTTTAACAAAATAAATACAGTGTAAATTTCACTGAATTAACCATATTAACAACTCCCTCTTGTGTAAACTCACTGAACATCTCAAATGTGTTTCGTCAGCACTTTACTTCTGGGCTGCCAGGAATGGCAGCTATGGGATGTGGTTTTTATGGTAGGCAACCACCTTGGCAGGAATGTTGCTTTGTGAGCTGCGTCGATTGGTGTCTACCCAAGACTTGGACATCACTTAGGAATATACACAGTCAGCAGTAGGACGGTGTACATCGGACCTGTGTTGGCAGTCATTTTTTCAGAATTGCAGCGTTGGAACCAAGGACCATATGGCATTACCTTGGCCTGCATGTATGATAACACAACAAAAACAGGACATAACTCCGCCTAACTGACAGGATTAAAATTGCCATGCAGGCCTTGTGCTCAACACATCACTAAAGGCAACAAGCACTGTTTGCCATGTCAGTCACAGCAATGGTTCTAGCAAAGCTACTTTCACTGTGTAGTGTTTAATATTTTTAACAGTGCAAATTTATACAGTTTTGGTACTCTTGCAATGATTTATATCCATATACCTTTTTTATCCCATAGCTGCAGTTGGCTATCATGACATATGGAGTATTTTGTGACCACCCGAGGGTATTGTATGACCTGAAATCGAGATGCATATGTGTATTTTCACACTACACAACCAATATGAAGGTGCAGCGGTGGCGTAGCGGTAGAACATCCGCCTCGCATGCAAGAGGACCGGGGCTCAAATCCCGGTGCCGCGCAATTCTCCACCGGATGAAAAAAAAAAAAATCCGCGTGTCGATGGAATTGCATAAACAGGTTTGGGGTGCGACCTGATGCCGGTGAACACCTCCGGCAACGCACTCCCTCACCAGAACAGGAGTTGGCCACCCTGGTGCAGTAATTGGCCGCAACCTCCTATGATAAGCTCCATAAAACCCTGGCCCTCAGTCACCAGCGGTTGCGGAACAACTGACCACGGCGGCGGTCAGACCTGTGACGCAGCAGGGGGTGCTAAGAAAGCCTGGCTCCGCTGGACAGGCCGCCATTGGAAACTGACCCTGGCAACGTTTAATGCTAGAACCCTAGCTAGTGAAGCTAGCTTAGCAGTGCTGTTAGAGGAACTAGAGGGCATGAAATGGGATGTCATAGGGCTTAGTGAGGTTAGGAGGCCGAATGAGGCATATACTGTACTGAAGGATGGGCATGTACTGTGTTATCGAGGCTTACCAGAGAGGCGACAACTAGGAGTAGGTTTCCTTGTAAATAAGTATATAGCGGGTAATATAGATGAATTCTATAGTATTAATGAGAGGGTTGCAGGCATCGTAATAAGGCTTAATAAGCGGTATAAACTGAAGGTTGTACAGGCCTATGCACCTACATGTAGTTATGATGACCAGGCAGTTGAAAGCTTCTATGAAGATGTAGAATCGGCAATGCGAAAAGTAAAGACGCAGTATACTGTACTAATGGGCGATTTCAATGCCAAGGTAGGGAAAAAACAGGCAGGAGACAAGGCAGTAGGTGACTATGGCATTGGTTATAGGAATAGCAGGGGGGAGTTACTAGTTGAGTTTGCAGAGCGCAATAACTTACGAATCATGAATACCTTCTTCAGCAAACGGAAGAACCGGAAATGGACATGGAAAAGTCCTAACGGGGAGACTAAAAATGAAATCGACTTCAGAATGTGTTCAACCCCCGCCATTATGCAAGATGTAGAGGTAATCGGGAAAGTGCGATGCAGTGACCACAGGATGGTGAGGTCCCGAATTAGCCTAAATCTGAAAAAGGAACGCAACAGATTAGTAAGAAAGAAACCCATCAACGAATTAGCGGTGAGGGGGAGGGCAGAAGAGTTCAGAATCTCGCTACAGAATAGGTTTTCAGCTCTAACTGAGGATGGCGACATTACCCTAGAGGCAAGGAACAATAATTTCAGAGATATCATTACTGAGTGCGCGGTAGAAATAGGCGGTAGGATAGTTAGAGAGGATACCGGCAAGCTGTCTAAGGAGACGAAAGATTTGATTAAGAAACGCCAGAGTATGAAAGCTTCCAATCCAACAGACCGGATCGAATTGGCTGAGATATCAAAACTAATCAATAAGCGCAAGGTGGCCAATATAAGGAAGTATAACATGGAGAAAATTGAGCATGCTGTAAAGAACGGGGGAAGCCTTAAAGCGGTAAAGATGAAATTGGGCATAGGCAAAAACCAGATGTATGCGATAAAGGACAAGGCGGGCAATGTAATCACTAATATGGAAAAGATAGTCACAGTAGCCGAGGAGTTCTATAGAGATCTCTACAGTAGCAAAAGAAGTCAGGACCGTAATGAGATTGGAGGTAGGGAAAAACAGTCAGACGTTCCACCAGTGATGAAGGACGAGGTCAAGAAAGCACTAGAAACTATGAAAAGGGGGAAATCAGCTGGAGAGGATCAGATAACTACAGATTTGCTGAAGGACGGGGGGGGGGGGGATATTGTGTTAGAAAAACTGGCCACCCTGTATACGCAGTGCCTGGTGTCATCGATGGTACCGGAACCATGGAAGAATGCAAACATTATCCTCATTCACAAGAAAGGGGACTCTATGGACCTTAAAAATTACAGACCAATCAGCTTACTGTCTGTTACGTATAAGGTATTTACTAAGGTATCGCTAATAGAATCAGGACAACCTTAGACTGCAATCAAGCAAACGATCAAGCAGGGTTTCGGAAACGGTACTCTACTATCGATCACATCCATACCATCAATCAGGTGATAGAAAAATGCTCGGAATATAACCAGCCCTTATACATAGCATTCATTGATTACGAAAAAGCATTTGACTCAGTTGAAACCTCGGCGGTGATGCAGGCATTGCGAAATCAGGGGGTAGACGAGGCGTACGTGAAAGTGCTGGAAGATATATATAGTGGCTGCACAGCAACCATAGTTCTGCATAAAGAAAGTAACAAAATTCCCTTAAAGAAAGGTGTTAGGCAAGGAGAGACAATCTCCCCAGTACTATTCACAGCTTGTTTAGAGGAAGTATTCAGAGACTTGGAATGGGAGCAGTTAGGGATAAGGGTAGACGGAGAATACCTCAGTAATCTGCGATTTGCTGATGACATTGCCTTGCTAAGCAACTCGGGGGATGAACTGCAAATAATGATTGATGACCTAGACAGGAAAAGTAGAAAGGTAGGCTTGAAAATCAATATGCAGAAGACTAAGGTAATGTTCAACAGCCTCGGGAAGGAACAGCAGTTTACATTAGGTAGCAAAATACTAGAAGTAGTAGGCGAATATGTCTACTTAGGACAGGTAGTAACCGCAGATCCGGACCACGAAAAGGAAATAACAAGAAGAATACGAATGGGATGGAGCGCATTTGGCAAGCACTCGCAGATTATGACTAGCAGCTTACCGGTATCGCTCAAGAGGAAAGTATACAACAGTTGCATCTTGCCTGTACTCACCTATGGGGCTGAAACGTGGAGGCTAATCAAGAGAGTTCTACTTAAGTTGAGGACAACCCAGAGGGCTATGGAACGAAAAATGGTAGGGGTAACATTAAGAGATAGAAAGCGTGCAGAGTGGGTCAGAGAAATAACTCAAGTTACCGATATTCTAGTGGAAATTAAGAAGAAGAAATGGACATGGGCAGGACATGTAGTGCGAAGAGAGGATAACCGATGGTCGCTGAGGGTAACAAACTGGATTTCAAGGGAAGGAAAGCGTAGCAGGGGGCGGCAGAAAGTTAGGTGGGCGGATGAGATTAAGAAGTTCGCAGGGGTCAAGTGGATGCAGCTAGCACAGAACCGGGTTAAGTGGAGAAATATGGGAGAGGCCTTCGCCCTGCAGTGGGTATAATCAGGCTGATGATGATGATGATGAATTATTTAACTTCTCCGAGTTCCTTTTAGATCTCTGATGCCCCGACACACATGAACGTCACACGGGCTGACCGACTTTTAAGTGTTGTCCAAACCTCTCTTTTAGATCGGGAAAAGCGTGAAGTCCCTGTGTCTCCACAGCTTACGCCTGGCAGCCAGTCGACGAGAAGTTGGTGACACATGTCTAAGTTTGAATGCGAATGTACAAAAAGGGCGACCACTGAACAATTAATAAAAGGCTTTATTTCATGCAGTGGTTTTTTGCTATTTTTTCATGCTTGGATGCTACCAGTGTTTGTTTACAGTGCTGCTGAAGACTTCATGGCCTATCAACTAGCATCTACTGGTGCCTTTCTGTCATTTTATAATGCCTTACTACAGAGTCCATACCTAGTGTCCATACTAGTAAAAGTTGCCAAAAATTGTAAAACGCTGCAACAGATCACCCTAAAGATTGATGAGCTGTAGAAGCAGTGCATGCAAGCATTACAGTGAGCACCTGTTTGCGTTTGCACTTACAAGCAAAATAGTATTTATGGATGCTTACTGGATTGCTCTTACTCGTGACAGATCCCTCTCGGCAGTCAAGTTCTTGAGACCCTTCACTGTCCAGTTCTCATGTTTCATAACTGCACCAAAGTTGGATGCAGTCAGTCGCTGCCTGCCATGCAGCACTCTTGTTTTGCCCACGGCTACTTTTCTCCAACTTGTGAGCCTCGGTGATAGTAAGGGTTAGAGATTGCAAAAAGAAAAAAAAAGGAAAATATGCTTGCACAGGTAAAAAGTAACATTTACCAGATAGATTGTAGCAGCAGCTGTACTTCTAATACTTTCATATTTGAGAGAAACGTTAGTTTGCTGTGCACTATGGTTGACATGCATATCCTCATATGTTTGCGCTGGGTGAGCAGTGACGTTCAGCACTTTACCATATTTAGACGAAGCCCTGTGTTTGCACTCTGTATGTTATGTGCATTTAAGAAAGATAATGTTAGGAACTGTAGCTGCAGACATTTTTTTTCTAACATACTAGCCACATTTGTATTACTAAAGATTGTCTTACTACAACTTCTGTATTTACCTCAAGTATGGCTTTCTGTGATGCTGGCAGGTTTTGAGATGAAGCGACATACAGTGATGTTGAAGGTATGATAGTTGGTTCTGGTGGAACGGAGTCGGCTCCTCTTGATGTGGAACCCAACTTGATTTCTGGACTAATATGAGTGGAAAAATGATGAGGCATTAACGGCTTCTGGCTCCATAACATACTGCCTTCGCAAGTTTCCCCATAGGCAGAACTTGAAGGTTTCACTGTCATTGCCTGCAAATGCTTTGAAAATGGGGTTGGTGCCAGTTCTGCGAGATCTTGACCAAATTTCAGAGCAGCTTTTTTAACATCCTCTGCAAGCCTGGGTTTTTTGCGAGCTTCATAAAGTCGAGAGGCTGTGGCACACTCCCTACCACCAGGCCGTACGGACCTCCAATCTACATCATCTACCGCGCTGGATGATATTTTATCCCCACGCGGTCGTCTCCACTTCTGCGGCAGCTCCGTGCAGGACAGCTCAGGCGGCGGTTCTTCATACCCTTGCTCTTTGAGCAACACAAGTAACTTGAGCAGTACCAGAGCATGGTGACACACACCACTCTCCCGCGCAGCGCACTCGCATGTGCAGCCGTCGATGAAACCATCTTTCGTTATCACAACACTGACTTGGTATGGCGATGCAGTCTTTTTCTGGCTTCTAAGCACCGCGCGCGTACACGCACGAACCTGGAGTCACTGCACAAGAAAAAAAAAAGACGAGAGTTTTTGATTGATGTTGCTTACAGCGCAACCGAAGTAAAAAAAAAAATAGCTGGCACTCGGTTTAACCGGCCATGGCTGCTCTGAGTGCATTCGCATAAAGCTTGTGCGCTCTATTTTCTCACTCAGAATGAGAATGAGCATAGGCGGTTCAGCGAACAGAACGCATCTAGCATTCGAAGACGAAAAAAAAAAGCATAGTCGCAGAATGTGGCAGCTTACCGTATAGTGAATGGTGACGTTTCAATGGAAGCGCACTGAACGTAGCTCTCGGCGACAAACTTGTGGCTGCGCTCATCGTTCCGATTGCCGAGGCTTCTGGAAGCGCTGTACGCTTGTATTCTGTCGATGGTGAGGCTCTTCGGGACAGGAGAGAGGCTTCTGGACCACGACATTGCTAGCGAAGAGGAGTTATACGGTACAAATAGGATCAACCCAGCAAGGGAGAACGCGGACGCTAGGTGAGCAGCGGCGTTCGTCGCCAAGCTAATGGCGGATGGCGTCGGCGACCAGTGTTGCCGGACCGAATTAGGAAACTCTCCTATTGCGCGCCAATCCCTTCCTATGCCCTTTTTTCGGCTCTACTTTCGGTTGCGTTACGTCACATCCTTGACGTCATATCCACTATGGCACCCCTTTCTTCCTTTCCGCTTCCGCTCCCGCTCCCACCTTCCTCCCTTTTCTTACACGCGGTTCAGGTGTCCACTGAACAAGTGTGGCAGATACTGCACCTTATCTTTCCTGCGACCCAGTTATTCTATTTAATTACCTAAATAACTAATAATTCTAATTACCTATTGGCCTAATTATTTTTTCGGCAAAAA
Organism: Amblyomma maculatum; assembly: GCF_055883805.1. Classification (NCBI taxonomy): domain Eukaryota; kingdom Metazoa; phylum Arthropoda; class Arachnida; order Ixodida; family Ixodidae; genus Amblyomma; species Amblyomma maculatum. The sequence goes on from NC_139345.1 coordinate 1,098,871, forward strand.
CATTACGTCCTCCTCTATCGATGGACACCACTCATTAACCTCTACCACTTCTGCTGCGGTCACAATTTTGTGGACACGGCTTGCGGACAGAAATCTGTGAACATAGCGATTTATTGATTTATTTGTAGGAAGGGAAAGGCGCGGTAACTGTCTCACTTGATTTCTGTGGACTCTTCAACCGCGCCGTAAGGGATGGGAAGTAATCCTTTCGCATTAATAAAGTTGTTATTATTATCATCATGTATATACGAAGCTGACCCCGCCAGGCGTCGGATCCAAGCACCATTGGCGCCTTTCATTTGCCGCTTCCTCGAACGCCGCACCACACAGTGTGTGTGTGTGTGTGTGTGTGTGTGTGTGTGTGTGTGTGTGTGTGTGTGTGTGTGTGTGTGTGTGTGTGTGTGTGTGTGTGTGTGTGTGTGTGTGTGTGTGTGTGTGTGTGTGTGTGTGTGTGTGTGTGTGTGTGTGTGTGTGTGTGTGTGTGTGTGTGTGTGTGTGTGTGTGTGTGTGTGTGTGTGTGTGTGTGTGTGTGTGTGTGTGTGTGTGTGTGTGTGTGTGTGTGTGTGTGTGTGTGTGTGTGTGTGTGTGTGTGTGTGTGTGTGTGTGTGTGTGTGTGTGTGTGTGTGTGTGTGTGTGTGTGTGTGTGTGTGTGTGTGTGTGTGTGTGTGTGTGTGTGTGTGTGTGTGTGTGTGTGTGTGTGTGTGTGTGTGTGTGTGTGTGTGTGTGTGTGTGTGTGTGTGTGTCGAGGCTGCAGCAAGAAGGAAAAGAAAATGCACGTGCCTCCTATTGGCTCTGTAGCTGAGCCACCTCTGCTGCCTGATTGATTTATACTGATTGATTTATAGGAAGGGAAAAGCACGGTAACTGTCTCACGTCTTCAGTGGACGCCTCAACCGTGCTGTAAGGGAAGGGAGGAAGGTGGGAGTGAAAGGGTTAAGAGAGAAAGAGCAGCCGTAGTGGAGGGCTGCGGAGTAATTTCGACCACCTGGGGATCTTTAGCGTGCGCTGGCATCGCACAGCACGCGGACGCGTCTTCGTTTCGCCTCCATCGAAACACAGCCGCCGAGGTCGGGTTCGAACCCGGGTACTCCGGCACAGTAGTTGGGCGTCTTATTACTACACCACCCCGGCGGGGCCCTCTGCTGCCCGTGCGGACAGAATAGAGAAAGCAGAGAAGAAAGAAAAAGCAGAGGGAGAGAAAGAGGCGCGCCGCAACAGCCGTCGTCCACCACCTAAGTGGTAGCGGGTGCAATGACGGCCTACAACAGGTAAAAATTCGATGGCAGGCTAGCCCCCACCGCAAGCGGCGTTGACCTACCAGTCCCAGCCCCGTAGGGCTAGGAACAGCCACCCTTCACCTCCTAAGTCCACAGGAAACAGAAGCAGACCCCGATGTCTAGTGTTAGTACAGCAGGCAGCAGCGGCGTTTGAAATTGATTTACAGGGTAGAGAAGGAGCAGTATCTGTCACAAATCTCCGCTGACACACGTACCGGGCCCTGAAGAAAGGGAGGAAGGTGGGAGTGAAAGAAAAGAGGGAGATAGAGAAGCAGTAGTGAAGGGCTACGATCCACCACTTCTTCTGCAAAGTAACTTCTTTGGGATCTGAAGAGTTAAGCTTTCCGGCTCTTCTACGCGGTTCAGCAGCCGCTTTACTATTCTTCCCCAAGGTTGACTGTTTACTGGCCGCTGCGCACCGCTAGCCATATATATACACCACAAACCACGTAGATGGTGATGCGCAATCGCTGCTGCCGATCAGAGGGAGAGAGAGAGAGAGGGGGGAAGGGAGGGGAGGCTGTCGGCGAAGCGATGAATATTGCGCGGCGGCAGCGGCGGCTCCGGCGGCCATCGGAGGCACCGACGCGCCAGCTGCGCGCATTGTGACGTCACTCGCTCTTCACGCATGCGCAGCGTGGACTTTCCAGAGCTCCGCAAAATGGCTCGGTGAATAGCGTATTATTGCTTTCGCAACAAAATCTTTGTTGACAACTCAAAAAGTATTCACGTGAGGGACGGGGGTTCGTGAGAGGGGAAGTAAGGTAGACCCTCGCAATTTCACTAGATGGCCCGAACCCTTGTGCCCGCATCCTTTTTGGCCCAGTGCACTGTTGAATCCCGCCACAACGAATACAGCCACAACGAAATTTCCGCGACAACGAATAATTTTTTATTCCCCGCGAGTATCCTATAAGAATTAATGGCCTAAATTTCTCTGCACAACGAACCATTTTTGCAGAGCGTTTCCGCTTCAACGAAATTTTCGCGTTCAAAATTGAAACCGAAACTAGTTTTATTGGCGAGAAGTCCAAGTCAAATCCAAAGCCACATTAAGCATGAAATCACGTGATTGCAGTTCCGCCATTTTGGCTTTGTGTCGTGGTCATAGAGTTCGTCGTGGTCGCGTTGTTCACTCGCTGCCTTTCTCTTCGACAACGACGAGTTTTCATCCGCAGGACACGATGGCAACGCAAGTGAAAAAACGCAAAACTCTTTCCCTTGAGCAAAAAGCTCAAATAATCGCCCAAGCAGAAAGCGGAAGGAAGAAAGCGGCAATTGCTGAAGACTTCGGAATTCCTGCAAGTTCGCTGTCAACGATTCTAGGCAATAAGGACAGCGTGAGAATGGCACTTGCTTCAGGCACATCCTCGAAGCACAAAAAGGTGACGCGGCCCCTCCATGAAGAGTTGGACAAAGCAGTGCATGCGTGGTTTGTGGAAGCACGAGCCAGCAACGTCCCCCTGTCCGGAAGCATCGTCCAGCAGAAAGCCTTGAACTATGCATGCCTACTTGGCATTGATGATTTTAAAGCCAGCATTGGCTGGCTAAACCGTTTCAAGGCCCGCCATAACATCGTCGGAAAAGTGTTGTGCGGTGAGTCAATGTCAGCAGACGTGGACGGAGCAGCTGCTTGGAAGGCGAGTAACATGGCCGGAATTTTAAGCAACTTCGCGCCTGCAGACATTTACAACGCCGACGAGACCGGGCTATTCTACGAGATGTTGCCGGCTAGGACGCTCGACTTCAAGGGGCAGCGCTGTCACGGCGGCAAACACAGCAAAAAACGCATCACAGTGCTGCTTTGCACAAACATGGATGGCTCGGACAAGCGTCCGCCGTTAGTCATAGGCAAAGGTGCCAAGCCGCGCTGTTTTAAGGGAACTCGTAGCCTACCTGTGCAGTACAAGGCGAACAACAAGTCATGGATGACCCGCGCTATTTTCACCGAGTGGAGGATGGCATTCGACCGCGACATGAAGCGGCAGGGCCGTAAAGTTTGCTTGCTTTTGGACAATTGTTCAGCGCATCACTCCGACGAAGTCAAGCTCACTAACACGGAGCTGAGGTTTTTCCCTCCCAATTGCACGTCTGTCTTACAGCCTCTCGATCAGGGCGTGATTCTTAGCCTGAAGCGCGCTTACCGCGGGAGGTTAATTCAGCGGCTGCTTTTTAACACTGAAACCGGCCGAGACACGAAGGTGGACTTGTACGTGGCACTGCAGATTATATCTGCTGCCTGGAGCACACTGGGGCGCTCAGTAATTGTGAACTGTTTCAGGCACGCCGGATTTGCCGAAGGTCGACCCGTACACTCTGCTGGCCTAACACCAGGCGTTACAGACGACGACGAAGAGGCGTCACCGGCTCCGGGGATCGCGGCCGCCTGGAAAACGCTGGGAGAAATAGGAACCGTGCCGCCTAATCTCGAGCTCGACGAATACATCGGCGCTGACGCTTGTGTTGTTGTTCACGAAGATGTGAGTGATGAGCAGATCATAAAAGCTGCCCGGAATGATAAGGACTCTTCCGATGAAGAAGACGACGACGTACAGGAAGCGCCGGCTGCGGCAACCGCCGTACAGGTGATGGACGCTTTTGATGTCATCAGGAATTTCGTTGCTGTCCGAGACGACGATGTTGCAATGGGTTTGCTGACCGAGTGCGAAAATCGCGTGACGGCGTTGCTCGCCGTGAAGCGTAAGCAAACCAAGCTTACAGATTTTTGGCATTAAACGCCTTTGCTGCTGCTTGGGCAATTCTTTCTGCGTTTCACGTCAAATTTTTGCGATAACGAAGTTCCGCGAGAACGAATTTTTTTTCGTGCACCGTGAATTTCGTTATAGCGGGATTCAACTATACGAAATCGAGTCTCACACATGTGGGGTGATCAACGTGGTTTCCAACCGTTCCGGTCCCGCGGATGATGCCGCGGGCTTATTTGATCATGTTCGATACGTGTGGGTAAATTGAGATTTAAGGGGACTTCATGAGCCACAATTGGGTGGCCCTTTTCAGCTGACGCCAAGCGACCACCTCAGCCTCAGAGGGAGGGTAAAATATGAGTGATTGCCGGTAGTGAAGGGCGATCTTGTGCTCGGTGAACATATTTTTTTGGTTCTGGAGACGGGGAATAGCCTCCCTTAATGGGCTGAGGAGTGCTCGGGCGTTGGCGTGAATGTAATTGCATCCTGCGGGTAGCTCCGGTGCTCGGAAACCCAGGGGATGGTGATTCGTCTGGTATGAAGTGTAGCGCGAAATATGTATGAGCAGCAAACGATGTTAGTGTACGTTAAAGATCCCCAAACGGTTGTCCCGTTGGAAGTCAGGAAGCGACTAAAAATCCCTCCGCTATTATGAAACATGCATTCAGAGCATCACCAGGAAAGAAGGCTGAAAAGGGCGAAAACGCTGCTGAAGATATATCAAAGAAGACAGGACGTGATTTATGTCGAAGCCGGCAAATATGAGGACAGGCATATTATGGTTGCGGTAGCGTCAGATGAACGAAATCTAAGAATAAGCGGTTCGGTTAAAACGAGCTTAGCTCACACGGCTGAAGAGGTAGCGATTACCGTTGCAATAGCAGGGACAAGGGCTACGGCTATTATAAGTAATTAGAAAACAGCAATATGCAATTTTCTCAAAGGAAGGGTCTCTCCGCCGGCGAAAAAGATGCTGAGAACATGTCAGGATGACAGAATAATCCGGCTAATATGGGCACCAGCCCACTCCCAGCTTTAGCGAAATGACGGAGCTCATAAGCTTGCCCGTGGTCTCACCTTACGGGTAGGCTCTGATCCTAAGTACAATCAGCAGAGACAGGATAGTCAGCTACAAAGAAATTACTCAGCACTATCGGCTAAACAGGGTAGAATACCCACCGGCAGATAGGACACTAAATAGGATCCAAGAAAGCATTTGGAGGAGCTTACAAACAAGGACTTTTCCGAATCCAGCTACCCTAGGTCAGTGGTACCCGGAACAATTCTCAGATAAGTACAGACTATGTCAGGGTAAGGCGGATTTCGTACATATGATATGGACTTGTCCAGACAAAAAATGGGCAGACAAAACAAATTAGAGCACTGCAGAATCTGCATTGGAGTAATGCGAAAGTACGGATGGTGCTGTTGGTTGCTTCTGGTTGCTTCTAGTAGCTTAATTCTCTTCTCATTTGCCCATTTTAGTCTTTGGTACTTTCAAATTACGCACCAGTCCCTTCCTATGCCCTTTTTCGGCTTTACTTCTGGTTGCGTGACGTCACATCTTCTACATCACATTAATTCACTTCTTGTTTACCCATTTTAGTCTTTGGTACTTTTAAATTGCGCGCCACCCCTTCCTATGCCGTTATTGACTCTACTTCCGGTTGCGTCATGTCACATCCTTGACGTCACCTTAATTGAATGTCTTAATTAAATACTTTAGTCTTTGGTACTTTCAAATTGCGCGCCAATCCCTTCCTGTGCCCTTTTTTTTTTTTTTTTTGCTCGACTTCAGGTTGCTTGACGTCCCAACCTTGACGTCACCTTAATTGACTGATTTAATTAAGAGAGAGAGAGAAAGAGAGAAAGAGAGGAGACTTTATTTACACCAACATGGACCTCGGGGCAGGGGCCCAGCCAGGGGGAGGGCCTATTCACCGGCTCTCCTGCGCCGTGGCCGCAGAGACGGTCTTGGAGTAAGCCTCCTCCGCCAGGTGTAGGACGATTTTTTGTTCATCTGCATTTGAGCTGCGGATGTAAGACTCCCAGATAATTTTATCAAGGGGATCAATTTCTATAGCTCCCGGAGAATCGGGGCATTGTCAGATTAGATGATTTTCACTCAGAGGTACGTTGCAGAGATTGCAAGCCTCTGGGTCACCTGTCTACTCATTACGCAGAGTAACATGAGTAAGGATACGACTGGCCTGAATTTCTAGCCGAGCAAAGGCGAGCATGTACTGTGTTATCGAGGTGCACCAGAGTGACTAGAACTAAAAGAAGGTTTCCTTATCAATAAGGATATAGCTGGTAATATAGATGAATTCTATAGCATTAATGAGAGGGTAGCCGGCATCGTAATTAAGCTAAATAAGCGGTATAAGCTGAAGGTTGTACAAGCATACGCACCTGCATGTATGTAGTCATGGTGACCAGGCAGTATAAGTCTTCTATGAAGATGTAGAATCGGCAATGGGGTTTGTGTAAAAACCTATATTATACTGTACTGATTGGCGACTTCAATGCAATGTAGGTAGAAAGCAACCTGAAGACCACGCAGTGGGCAACCATGACATTAAATTGAGAAATAGCCGGGTGGTGTTACTAGTTGAGTTCGCCGAATGCAATAATTTACGAATTATGAATACCTTCTTTAGCAAACGAAAGAACCGGAAATGGCCATAGAAAAGCCCTAACAGTGAGACTAAAAAATGAAATTGATTTCATACTGTGTTCTAACCTCGTCATTATGCAGGATGTAGAGATTATCGGAAAGGTGTGATGCAATGACCACAGGATGGTAAGGTCTCGAATTAATCTGGATTTGAAGAGTGAGCGGAACAAATTGGTGAAGACGTCCACCAATAAATTATCGGTAAGGGGAAAAGTATAAGAAATACGAGTACTAACAGAATGTTATCTTTTTGGGTATCATGATACGTTGCTGCTTAAATAATTCAGCGCTATGGCTTCCATTATTCTTGGTTAGAGAAGTTCTTAGCGCCAGTATAGCTTCTAATTAGAAAGAGAGGGGGGGATTCTTTTTCAGCCAATTAAGCTTGGAGGTTGCCTCGGTATGCAAGTCCAGTAAAGGTGTGTATGTATGAAGCTGAAATTCCAGAAGGTCTTTTTAATAAACTAGATAAATAAAAGGCAATACAGAAACTGAACAGGAAGTTGGAGCCATATGGCTGACTGGCATTTTCGTAGTGCTTGAAATGTATGCTTTTATGTTGGAATAGTTGATACGAGCGTTGTAAAGGCTTCCATCTTCACAGCACCAGAAGTGAAAAGCACTTCAGTTCGAGCATACAAACGAATTCGGGACCTCTATGCAGTGCTTGTTTGTTCAAACTGATGTTATAGAGTTATAACACAAAGGTGCCAATGTGATCGTTTTCACGTCGTTTGCAAATACCATGTTCACCCCTCCGAAGCCACCTTGAGCATCACAGAACCCCTAAGACGCCGGAGAACACGGCGGCATCCACAGCGTTCTTGCTCACGCAAATACATGGACGGGCTTCGTTCGCAGCACGTAGTTTTTGTCTTTGTTGGTACCTTCACCAACTGCTATCCTGCGGCACGCTTTGAAGAAACCAGTGGCACGTTACCATTGTAGCCCAGTCCTCCAAGGTCGTCCTTGTTCATTTCATCACACGGTTCTCATCTCTCCAGAAGAACAGTTGCGTAAAGTTGCTAACAAAGCACTCATTGCTGAATACGTATTCAGTCATTGTGGTTTGTCAGTGGTCGACCAACCACAAATGCCAATGAACGAGATTATGTGGGCCATTTTTTTTATGTCGTTTTCGTCTTTCTGCCTTAAGCTTTAGACGCATGGATATATGTTCTTTAAACGGGAAGGCTGATCGCCAACGGTCTGAAACAGATATGCGAGCACCAGCACTGTCACTGCCTAACGAAAAGCTTCTTCAACGGTGCCAGAGTCACGTCCTCCCATCACAGGCTGTGGTTTTTTCTGAGCGGAGACGCACCGCCCGAAACCAGGCAGCTGCCACCATTGAGCTGGGCCGAGTGGGCCTCGAATGCCCGTTCGGCATGCATGCACCCGACGTCTACCCTGAACACACACATGTCCTTCATGTCGGCCACGCACAGGGAGCAGCAGTCCTCGCGCAAGGCTCCGCACTCGGACTTGCCGCCGGCGGCAGCGGTGGCGACCGTCTTCGGTATCCACGACTGCAGCGTGCGCTTCGAGAATCGCCTCAGAGACGACGAGAAGCGGCGCTTGTCCGGGACCCCGTCCTCCGGAAAGCAGCGCACCCGGCAGCAGCGCAGCCTTAGCCGGCCCGTGTAGCTGCCGTAGACGAGAGGGTTGACGCACGAGTTGGAAACGGCGAACATGAAGAGCGATGACTGCAGATAGTCGTCCACATGCTTGGCGCTCTCGGCGTCCAGCTGGTACCAGAGCACCATAACCACGTACGGGGTCCAGCAGAAGAAGAATGCCAGCACGATTACCGCGGTGAGCCGCAGGGTGCGGTATTGGGCGCGGTGCATGCGCCGCATGTCCGAGCACCGGAGGCGCATTCGCGAGCACGGGGGCGCATCGGCTTGGCTCGGATCTTGAGCTGCGCAGAGGAGTGGCCGTCAAACGCACTGTTCCCATCTCATAGCGCGCAGATATTGGCACTTGTGAGAAAGGAGGCAGGTATAATGTCAAGGCAAATGCTTTCTGTAGGCGCAGCCATAAGCATGGGGCGAAATATTTGCGGAACTTGTACTGACTGTATTAGAGTATAATTTCATGTAATATTATCCTTAATAATTCTCTAATGGCGTCGTATTCTACATCACTGTCTGCAACATTTCTGGAACTAACACTGCGCTGTCAAGTGAACTAGAGCGTTACATTTCTCTAGATTTGGTACCCTAGTTAATGCATTTGCGGTAATAATTATGGAAACGCTTTACCGTGCGAGTCCTTTGCCTGGCGATGTATCTCGCACAGAATGCGTCCGTACGAGAGGATGATGGCGCCCAGCGGGATACCGTAGAGTACCAGCAGGCAGAAGAGGTTGTACAGCGTCTCGTGCAGAGGAGAAGGGAAAGAGGAAAAGGTCACACACTGCCAGAAGCCCGGCACCTCCGGATGCTCCATCACGCGGAAGATGAGCGCCTGCGCGGAAAAAAGAGCTTTCCGTTAAGGATGAGCGTAGCAAATAAAATAAGCAATACGGACAAAAGTTTCAAGTTCTCGTTTTTTTTTTTTTTTTTTTCTTCTCGTAACCCCGAGTCATTCATCTCTTTCATTACGAAACCTTTTAGCGATCTATGCACAGGCTGATATAGAGCAGCATCACTAATGGTTTATGGTTTATAGAGTTCAGATCCTAAAGTGACTCGGGCTGTGAGGAACACCGTAATGGAGGGCTCCGGATAATTTCATCGCTTGCCTTTCTTCAGTGCATACTGGCAACGCACAACTGGGAGTTTCGAATACTACAAAACGGGGGCCCCCATGGACGAAAATAAACTGGGCTCTCTCGGCTCAGTAGTCGTGTCATAAACGCCGAGCCACCGCGGAGACGCTAATGTATCGCGGGAACAAAATATACTGTACAAATTAAAAACAATATGTTTTCTTATGCGTAGTTGTAGGAAGTTGCGAGAGGGTCACTCTTAGTCCTGGCGCATTGCGAAATACTGAGGTTTCGGACAACGGACGCTCATCATCTTATCATAATGAAGAGGACACAAGGTCAATATTTCTGTCGGTTACATTACTCTGTTTCTCTGGCTAAACGCTTAAGTAGTAGTACAAGAAGACGTTATTGAAGCGCGGCACTTAGGCGCCTAATACATCGATGGCCTGCTGGACGAGCAGGCGCTGGTCTTCCCCACTCTCAGCACCAAACCTGTCCACCCAGGTCCAGATCGTCCAGATAGCATGGGACGGGGTGGGTAAGAACCCCGATTGCAATGTGGTTGTCGTTGTTCCCTTTCGTAACGAATGAATGGGTAATGATTTTATTTACGAATTAATACTGAGACATTCAGCAATCCAACTAATCTAGGGTTACCTGTTTACACGTGCAATGGTTTTTAAAAGTTAGTTTTGTCAGAGACGTTGTCATGTTAATATGAATGCTCATGCGTAAATTTCATTAAAGCAAAAGTCTTATTTGACTATGTTCGCGATTTAGTGTCAAATGGAAATAGACGCAAAACATGTCGGATTCCTTTTGTCGTTGAATAGAGTTAGGGGTAAGATAATGAATGCATGATGTACAGGATAACAAAATAGTGGATGTAGAGTCATCAGTTATTTGATGAGAGGTAAAAATTTCAATTAGATGTCGAAATAGCCTTCAACGTGCACATCGAGTGTAAACCACCGTGGTGTGAACGCTCAGGCCGCTAGTGACGCCAGAATTGTGCGGAAGTCGAGATTGGGGCAAACAAAAAAGCGCAAACTAGATGGATAAAGGGTTGAAATAGACTAAAGAGTGGTTAACATTAAATTAGTCAATAAACAGTGCTAAAGACAAAATTTCTAGAAAAACATGTAAAAAAAGGCGGCACCCATGGTGACGTCACGAGAAAGTGGTTGCCATGGTGGCCACTGCTGCTGACGTCAATGCGCATCCAAGCAACAGCGTGATGTCATGGGAGAAGGATGCAGCGCGATGACGTCGTGGGGAGAGAGTGGGGGTGCTATGGAATAAAAACCTTCTATAAAATTCGGGCGCGACCCCTCAGCTTCTAGCGCTTCCGGTTTGTGTCAAGATGTCACCCCACACTTCAATGAGCACTTCAACGAACGCGCGCTAAGGAACGCTACGCGACAGTAGCGAGGACGTCCCATAATAAAAATTAGAGGGTCTCTTAAATGTATCTTTGGGGGAGAATGGCCAAAGCCTACCCCCTTTTCCTATCATTTGCCTCTCGTTTGCGTTTTATCGGCGTTCGTTGCAGGGCTACATATAATTATAATTGGTTTACAGGAAAGGAAAGGCGCAGTATCTGTCACACACTCTCCGACGAGTGTGCGTTTGGACGTTGCCCCATCGCTCCTGTCACGTGGCGTTCCTTGGAGCGCGTTCAAATGTGGCATTGCAGATAGCAGGAACGCTAGACAAGAACTAATCTTGTGGAATCTCGTGGAGCCCAGCGGGGGTGGCCAGAACTCCTAGTCTAGGTGGTTCTGGGGTGACACAGTGGTAAGACATCCGACTACTGTCTGGAATTGCCGGGTTCGAACCCGACCTCGGCGGCTGCGTTTCGATGGAGGCGAAACGAAGAGGCGTCGTTGAGCTGTGCGATGTCAGCGCACGTTAAAGATCCCCAGGTGGTCGAAATTACTCCGAAGCCCTCCACTACCGCTCCTTTTTCTCTCTTTCCACTTTAACTCCCACCTTCCTCCCTTCCCTTACGGCGCGGTTCAAGTGTCCACAGAAAACAAGTGAGACTGTTTCCGCGCCTATCCCTTCCAGTGAACCAATTATTATTATTATTATTATTATTATTATTATTATTATTATTATTATTTTTATTATTATTATTATTATTATTATTATTATTATTATTATTATTATTATTATTATTATTATTATTATTATTATTATTATTATTATTATTATTATTATTATTATTATTATTATTATTATTATTGGAGATATTCCCTGGAGATATTCCCTGTTCATCTTCTGCCTCTGCTCCTCGCCGTGCGGTTGACTTACCCAGTGAGATGAAGAAGCACCGAATTCGATCCATTACTGGCGCATCGAGCTCATCTGTCCTGAACGTTGCCATTTACCAAAAGAAGCGTCCGAAGACTATTTTCGTCTCTAAACTCAGTCCCGATACTACATCGGTAGACCTTACCAACCATCTAAAATCAGTGAATATTACTCCCATTTCCTGCCGGCAGCTGAAAACAAGGTACGACTCCTACTCGTCCTTCCATATTGAAGTTGATGAAGAATCCTACAGTAAGCTTGTTGAGCCTTCGATGTGGCCGATGGGTTGCATATACAAGGACTTTCGTGGGAAGCTTTACGACGATATGCTTCATCCCTCTGAACTGACGCAAAATTGCAGTGGCCCCTAATTTGGATATCTATTATCAAAACGCCCGAGGTCTTCGGACTAAGGGATCAGAATTTTTTTCTAGCGTCTTGTCCTCTTGTTATACCGCTGTTGTGGTTACCGAAACCTGGCTGTCAAGTGATATTCCTTCCAATTATTTCTTTCCAAATAATTACTCTGTTTTTCGTAGCGACCGCCCTGAAACAGGTCCCAAATCAAGAGGAGGTGGAGTGCTCATTGCTATTGACAGTTTTGTGAAGTGTGTTCGACGTTCCGATCTGGAAACTGTTGAAGAATGTGTGTGGCTCGAGCTCACTTTAAATCGACATGAAAAACTTTTACTTGCAGCTTTCTACATTCCTCCGAATCTACCTCCTTCAGCCTATGATGATGTTCTGCTCTCAATCGAACATGTTATAACCCGTCATAGCAAACACAAACTTCTTATTTTAGGTGATTTTAATACTCCTGGTATCAACTGGAACTCACTTATTTCTTCTCACAACAATCATTACATATTAAGTAAGTGTAACGCTCTACTTGATTTCATAGCCTTTAACTCTTTGCAGGAACACAATTTCATTGAAAACTGTTGCGGTAATATTCTTGACATCTGTCTATCGAATTTTGAAAGTGTTCGAGTCTCGAGTTCGGACATACCGCTGACTCGCTGTGACAAATTTCACCCTCCGCTTCTAGTTACTACTGCTGTCTCTGCCTCACCTTCTACTAACTCAGATCGGGTGGGGAATTCGCCCCGTTTCGCGTATGCACGTGGTGATTATGTCGGTCTTTTCAATTTCTTCTCTTCCGTCGACTGGTCCCTTTTAAATGACATTAATGATTCAGATGGACAAGTCAGTCGCTTTACAGAAATAGTTCTTGATGGTATGCGTCGGTACATACCTTTGCATACTCCTACGCGTAGGAAGTTCCCTTCCTGGTTTTCAAGGGAACTAATAACGGCGTTAAAGCTCAAGGAACGGGCCCATCGTAAAGCGAAACGCCCTGGGTTTCACAATTGGGCAGATGAGTTTCGCCGTGTGCGTTCTCTTTGCAAACGCTTATACAAGCGGGACTACGACTCCTATCTTGAGTCTTTAGAGAGGTATGCCTCAAATCGTCCTAGTCAGTTCTGGCGTTACGTTCGCAAGCGTTCCATTAAATCAGATTTAAGTATCAGCTTAGTTGACTCTCAGGGTTCGGAAATTCGGGATGTTGCCGACAGTTTTGCACAACATTTTTCCTCCGTTTACAAACATCCACATTGTGATTCCGTTTGCCTCCCATCTGGTGCACTATCTAATTCCACTCTCTTTGACGAGGAGTTGATAACTGAGAGTCTTAAGCGTCTGAGACCATCTTTGTCTCCTGGACCTGATGGCATTCCAGCTGCCATAATAAAAGCCTTCAGTTATATTGTTACGGGAAATATTCACTGTAAGGCACTTTTCCACACCACTGAGGATGATCACAGCTACCACAGCACAGCACTTGCACAGCACAGCACTCGTCTGCGTCTTCTTCTTCTCGGAGTCTGTCGCACTTCTTTTTCGTCAGCACGGCCAGCGAATACCACTCAGTAACACTAATTTTGTAATAGCCCAAACAAGTGCCAGGCACTCTCGCTCTGTGATAGAGTAATTTTGTTCGGACGTAGATAAGAGGCGGCTGGCATACGCAATCACCCTTGTGTGGCCGTGTTGTCGCTGGGCAAGTATAGCTCCAATGCCGTGGCCACTTGCGTCGGTGCGGAGTTCAGTATTGGCAGATGGGTTGAAATGGGCCAAGACGGGTGGAGTTGTGAGAGCAGCAATAAGTTCCGAGAAAGCTGCAACTTGTTCAGGCCCCCAGGAGAATGAAACATCTTTCTTTAGGAGATTGGTGAGAGGACGAGCTAGCGCTGCGAAATTCGGGACGAATCGTCGGAAATAAGAACATAGGCCAATAAAGCTTCGAACATCGCTGGATGAACGTGGAGTGGGAAAATCTCTGACGGCACGAATCTTGTCGGGGTCAGGCTGAACGCCGGCAGCATTACCCAAGTGACCAAGGACTTTGATTTGTCGGTGACCAAAGCTGCACTTTTTGGAGTTTAGTTGCAGTCCCGCGCGGCGAAAAAGCGCTAGGATTGTAGAAAGGCGACGAAGATGGCTTTCAAATGTAGACGAGAAAACTATTACATCGTCAAGATAACACAAACAAGTGGTCCACTTGAAGCCTCGGAGCAAAGAGTCCATCATACGTTCGAAGGTTGCTGGGGCATTGCAAAGGCCAAAAGGCATGACTTTGAATTGATAAAGGCCGTCAGGGGTGATAAACGCTGTTTTTTCACGGTCTCTCTCGTCGACAGAGATCTGCCAGTAGCCGGAACGAAGGTCGATGGACGAAAAGTAGCTGGCTCCGTGCAAAGTATCAAGCGCGTCGTCTATACGCGGAAGAGGATACACATCTTTTCTGGTTATCTTATTTAAATGACGATAGTCGACGCAGAATCTCCAACTGTTATCTTTCTTTTTGACCAATACAACAGGGGATGCCCAGGGGCTGCTGGAAGGCTCAATTATGTCGTTCGCCAACATTTTGTCGACCTCTGTTTGGATGACACGTCGCTCGGCAAGCGAAACACGATAGGGCCGCCTGTGAATAGGACTGGCGTCACCGGTGTCAATGCGGTGACTGACCACTGTGGTTTGACCCAATGGGCGGGTACCGAAGTCAAAAAGGTCACTGTAGGCAAGCAAAAGCTGTTTTAACTCTGCGGCGAATTGAGGCTGGAGATCAGCTGCAATCATGCTTTTAACAGGATCAGTTCGCGATGTAGAGGACGAGGGAGGTGTTGCAGGGACGGCATTTGGATTATCGGTAGTCAGAGCTGAAATGGCACAATCGGTCATCGGCGACAGGTCTGCTAGTGAAATTCCCGCGGGCAGAACCTGAGTTGATAAGCTGAAGTTAAGGACCGGGAGGGTGGTACGGTTCTGGGAGATATGCACAATCAGATGAGGAAGGGTGACGTGCTGCTGCAAGATAACATCAGTAATGGGACACGCGAGATAGTCGCCGTCTGGGACGGGTGGGAATGGTGACATAGGGATGTAGACGGCAGCTTCAGGAGGAAGGCGGCAGAACTGTGCTGATCGAAGGCGGGGTGAGCAGGAGGGGTCTTCAGAGCAGAGCGGAAGGTCCAAGCGAAGTAGGCCGGTAGAGCAGTCAATGAGGGCAGAGTGGGCTGTTAAAAAGTCAATGCCAAGGATAACGTCGTGGGGGCATTCTTGAAGGACGGTGAACAACACTGGAGCATGACGACCACCAATGGTAACTCGCGCTGTGCACATGCCAACTACGGCAGCAGGGCTTCCATTGGCGACGCGAACTGTGGGCGAGACGGCTGGAGTAAGGACTTTTTTGAGGCGACGGCGAAATGAGGAACTGAGAACGGACAGTTGGGCGCCGGTATCAATGAGAGCAGAAACGGGAACACCATCCACAAGGACGTCGATGCGATTATTTTGTAGGGCAGGGGTCAGCAGAGGTTTTTCAGTCCGGGTCACAAATGCAGCGTCACCTCCGGGAGCTGCATTGGCTAGTTTTCCGGTATGTGGCTGGAATAAGACGGGGACAAACGGCGGCGAGGAAGAGGAGAACGCGAGCGTCGGGTCTGCGGGGATGGTGAACGGTTGGCATCACGAGCAGGGACACCGGGGTCAACAGTGGTCTGGTCTGGGCGAGGTGAGGTATAGCGAGGGGCATAGTCTCCGCGGCGGTCGACGTAGGTGAATTGACGAGATGGCGTGTACCAACGGCTACGGCAGTGACGGGAAATGTGGCCAACTCGGGAACAAGTAAAGCAGATGGGACGATTGTCATGGGTACGCCACTCATTCGGATTGCGGTACCGATATCGGGGCGAGAAACCGGCGGTAGGTGAGGCGGCTGCAATTACTGGAGGGGCAGGTCCTGAATCCACGGTGTCGGTGCGGCAGGTAGAAGGAAGACCCATATTGGCAACCTCTTGGCGAACAACAGCCTGAATGAGTGATATGGTAGCCAAGGTATTGTCGTGGGTAGGCGAGAGTGAAGCTGCAGGAGTCATTGCCTCCAGCTCTTGGCGGACGATGCGGGTCAGAGTAGTGTCATTAGTTGGCGGTCGAGGAGGCGGAAGATCGACACAGGAAGAGCTGGCAGCCGTGTTCGGTAGACGGTCGAAACGATGCGATATGCGTCTCTGTTTCGCTTGTTCGAAACGTCGGCACACTTGTAGTACAGAGTCCACGGTGGAACAATCCCTGCATAAAAGGAGGTTGAAAGCATCGTCGTTAATGCCTTTTACTATGTGGCCAACTTTATCCTCCTCAGGCATGGCGTGGTCGACTTTGCGGCACAGGGATAGGACGTCCTGTATATAAGTGATGTAAGACTCTGTAGACGTTTGCGCGCGAGAAGCCAGCGCCTTTTTCGCGGCAAGGTGACGGCCAATGGGCTTTCCGAAGAGGTCGTGTAGCTTCTGCTTACAGATTTCCCAAGATGTGAGGTCCTCTTCATGGGTCTCAAACCACACCCGCGCTGTCCCAGTCAAGTAAAAGATGATATTAGCAAGCATAAGTGTAGGATCCCACCTGTTGTGCTTGCTGACTCGTTCGTATAGAGCCAGCCAGTCGTCGACATCGACGTCGTCGGTCCCACAGAAGGTTCCGGGGTCACGGGGATGGGCCATGACGACAGCAGGTGCGGCGGCAGTAGATGTAGCGGCGTCAGTTGTCATAGTGGTGGTAATAATGCGTCGGCCGCTGCGGAGATCCAGCTTGTGACGGGGATCGAAAGATTGACCTCCACCAAGTGATGTTACGGGAAATATTCACTGTAAGGCACTTTTCCACACCACTGAGGATGATCACAGCTACCACAGCACAGCACTTGCACAGCACAGCACTCGTCTGCGTCTTCTTCTTCTCGGAGTCTGTCGCACTTCTTTTTCGTCAGCACGGCCAGCGAATACC
This sequence comes from Amblyomma maculatum, assembly GCF_055883805.1. NCBI lineage: Eukaryota > Metazoa > Arthropoda > Arachnida > Ixodida > Ixodidae > Amblyomma > Amblyomma maculatum. Next base: position 1,115,911 of record NC_139345.1, read on the forward strand.
ACTCAGTAACAATATCTTCGTACCAGTACTGACTGCCATATTTAATAACTGTTTAAAAAATGCTGCCTTTCCTCGCGTGTGGAAAATGGCACGCGTGTTTCCTGTCTTCAAGTCTGGAAACAAAACTGATGTTTCCAATTATCGTCCGATTTCTCTTCTATGTGCAACCTCTAAGCTTTTCGAATTAGCTTTGCACAGCGTACTTTCCTTCCATCTCAAACATATCATAGTACCGAATCAACGTGGCTTCATGTCGGGTCGCTCTACTTCCACCAACCTAGTCACGTTTATGACGTATGCCTCTGCAGCAGTCCTTCAGAGGGGTCAGGTTGACACTGTGTACTGTGATATGAGCAAAGCTTTCGACGTTGTTACTCACTCACTACTTCTTGAAAAACTTCTACTCTCTGGCGTTGAAGTCTCTCTCGTAGCCCTCCTACGCAACTATCTCCTTGATCGCTTCTGCTTTGTCAGTGTCAATGGACAGACTTCTTTCGTTTACCCTGCAACGAGTGGAGTTCCTCAAGGTTCAGTACTAGGCCCGCTTCTCTTCTCCGTTTTTATTAATGATGTTTCCTCGGCGATAAAGAACTCCTCGTTTCTTCTTTATGCTGATGATATAAAAATATTCAAGGTAATACATTCTTTTCAAGATTGCGTGTTGTTGCAATCGGACATATCTGCTTTTTCTGATTGGTGTGCGATGAATCGACTTACCCTCAATTCTTCCAAAACTAGGGTTGTGTCCTTTACTCGTAAAACACATAGCTTTCTCTACCATTATTCTGTGAATTCTGTGCTGTTGGATAGGGTTAAAGAAATTAATGACCTTGGTGTACTTTTTGACCGCACCCTCAGCTTCTCCTCTCACACTAAACGCATTGCTCAGCGGGCTATGCGCACACTCGGATTCGTTTGCAGACTTTCGAGAGAGTTCCATACTCCACTTCCGTTCCTAAAACTGTACCTGTCCATATGCCTCCCGGTCTTGGAGTATGCGTCGGTTGTTTGGAATGGCACTTGCAAATCGAACTTGGACAAGGTTGACAGAGTACAAAAAAAATTTTTACGGATATTTCATTATCGCTTTCCTTTCGCAACTTCCCCCTCTCGCTCCACCAGGAGCGCCCAACTGAATCTTCCTTCCCTTCACTGCCGTCGTATCAGACTTGATATCATATTTCTGTACAAACTCCTTCATGGCCACATTATGTGCCCTCAGCTCTTAGAGTACATCCTACTGCGCGTTCCGCGAAAGAGCATGAGGGAATTCAGACCATTTCAGGTTTCTCCTCTTCATTCCCACTCCCCTCTGGACAGGATGCAGTGGTTATTTAACTCTTTTTGTCCTCACCTTGACATCTTCCAAAACTCGCTCTTTTCATTTACATTGGATGTTCGTAGCGTTGTATTCTAAATAGTACTTTATCACATATAACTCCCACTTTCTAGCCTTAAATTGTATTTACTTCACTTTTTGCTTTTTCTCCTGTTCAATGCTGTCTGTATCTTGAACTACTTTTTATCCGTTTCTTGCTTATATTTCAACTTTAAACTTTATATTCGAATCTTACTGTCCCTTGTTCAATTTTACTTCTTTATTGTATTATTCTGTATTTCTAGCCTGTGTTTTAAGTACCATGCACTTGTTGCGCCTGGAATGGTTGTTTATTTTATGTATATTTCTATATTACTATAATCAATGTCAGTCATCTGTTTTTTTTTTCTCTTCTACCTACCGTTCTTTTTTTTTTTTCTTTATTTCCTGGTGTGCTAAAAAATTCTCTCACTGTGTATATAAGTGATGATACTCATTGTTTGCTTAATTTCCGTGATACTTTTCGTCTCAGTTTCATTTCATGTATTATTTATTTCTTTTTTTTGTGTTCTCTCTGTGTGTGTAAACATGTTTGTGCTTTTTCATTTTTTTTTTGTGCTGCAGCACAAAGACCACATGGTTGTTCCTGCGCACATTAAATAAAGATTGATTGATAAAGATTGATTGATTGATTATTATTATTATTATTATTATTATTATTATTATTATTATTATTATTATTATTATTATTATTATTATTATTATTATTATTATTATTATTATTATTATTATTATTATTATTATTATTATTATTATTATTATTATTATTATTATTATTATTATTATTGAATCTCGTGGAATATGACAGATCTCGAGAGCAAACATCGCCCCCGGGATTTCGTTCCATGAGCCTAGAAAGGCTTTCCCCTTAATAATAATTTGCTCACAGGAAAGGAAAGATGCTGTAACTGTCACATCTTTTCTGTAGACACCTGAGCCACGCCGTAAGGGGAATGGAGGAAGGTGGGAGTGAAAACGAAGATAGAAAAAGAGGTGCCGTAGTCAAGGGCTACGGAGTAATTTCGAGCAACTGGGGATCTTTAACGTGCACCCCGCCGGGGTGGTGCAGTGGTGAGACGCCCGACTACTGTGCCGGAGTACCCGGGTTCGAACCCGATCTCGGCGGCTGCGTTTAATGGAGGCGAAACGAAGAGGCGTCCGTGTGCTGTGCGATGTCAGCTCACATTAAAGATCCCCAGCTGGTCGAAATACTGCGTAGCCCTCCACTACGGCTCCTGGTTGGTTGGTTCATAGGAAGGGAAAGGCGCAGTATCTGTCACACTTGCTCTGTGGACATCTGAACCGCGCCGTAAGGAAAGGGATGAAGGTGGGAGTGAAAGTGGATAGAGAGAAAGGGGGGCCGTAGTGGAGGGCTACGGAGTAATTTCGACCACCTGGGGATCTTTAACGTGCGCTGACATCGCACAGCACACGGACGCCACTGCTCCTCTTTCTCTCTATCCACATTCACTCCCACCTTCCTCCCTTCCCTTATGGCGCGGTTCAGGTGTCCACAGAAACAAGTGTGATAGATACTTCGCCTTTCCGTTCCTGTGAATCAATCAATCGATCTTTAACGTGCACTGAACTCGCACAGCGCACGGACGCCTCTCCTTTCGCCTTTATCGAAACGCAGCCGCAGCGGTCGGACGAACCCGGAAACTCCGAGTATTCAGGCATCGTAACGACTGCACCACGGCAACGGAGCGAGGGTGTACCGTCAAATCTCACATTTGTAGTAGAAAGTGTGACAAATACAGCGCATTTCATTGCCTACAAACCAATTATAATTATATACTGCATCACTGCAACGAACGTGCTCCAAGCAAAGGAAATTTCCACTGAGCGGCACGAGCCCTGTGGTTGCCAACAAAAGCAGCAGCAACGCTGCAGGCTTTCACATTTCTCCGGTGCAGATTCTGCAGTACTATCGTGATTTTTCCTGCGAGCACCGGTTAAAAAAACGTAGCGTCATTGCACAATACATGATACATTATTTTGCGAACAAGATAACAAGTTGCGCCTTTTCTCTTTGTTCTATTATGCCACGGAAAAAAATTACATGGGTGCTAAATGTAACTTCCCTACAGCTACAGGTGTCTTCAAGTGTAGTGGCGCTTTGGGTCGTGGGGTCTCTGGTCGGCAAATTTGGTCAGTCGGGTCACATATGGCCGTTTGATTCTCTCGTTGTGTCTTGTGGTCGTGTGGTTGGCGTCTCTCGTTCTTCGTGGGTTGTGGTCGAGGCGGAGGAATGACAAGGTCTTGCTAGGTCCGGCAGGCGGGGAACCAGCCATGCAATGCCTCCTAACCTTCAGACAACGGCTCAAGAAGTCGCAGGGCGCCGAGGCTCCGGGCCAGGATGAGGGGTGATGACATAACCAGCACCTCCAACCAAATGTTATGGAGCGGCAAAACGATGAAAACAGTAGAAGAACCAAGAAATGATGAATGACCGTGAGATGACGGTTAATGAAATGGCTGGCCTAACGCGAGCGCTCCTGCCCACGCCACTGCCCGTTTCTACCTCCTTCCTCGTCCGTAACAATACCATGCGTGAAAGGAAATACCTTCTGCCTTAGGTTACTACCATAAGTTGCATCTGTAACTTGAAGTTTTCGAGCACATTGGGTTAGGTGGATATTGGAAGCTCTGCAATATGTTCGCAAAGTGTCATAACTCTCAGAATTCGTCCGATTATCAACGTTCAGGCTTCCATGATATGAAACACAATAACCAGTTAGCAGAATAAGACAATTTTCTGATATCTTCACTGCTAGTTAAAAAAGAAAATGAGTTTTGAATATGGTACGCTGAGAAAATATAGCGAGAAATTTGTACAAACTGCGCTTGTCACTGATTCGAAAGGTAGTGTGCCATGGAACAGCTTGGCGCGGCATGGTGTATAGGGTCACGAAGAGGCGGCCACGGCTAAACGAATTAACTGAACTAACGTAACCATTACCGGAACGCTCAGACTTTTTATTATTCCGCTTATATTACAGAGGACGGCGGATTACGGGGTTTAATCTTGCGTGAGACAGTGCGACGATGGATAAACGACGGGTGTACTGCCATATCCTTAGTTAGGAGCTTTGCAGAAAGACGCGTTACTTAGGCTTGTGTCTGCACGGTACGAAATGAACGTCGGAAAATCAAGGTCTACACATATGTTTCAATACCCCGCTACAGGTGTTAGAGTTTTCATGGGCATATATTGCCAGAGAGAAGCTTTATGGGCAAATTTGATGTAGTGGAGTTTCTGAGCCTCTCTCGTCTACTACTCCAGCATCGTGAGACGGTTCAGCAAGGACTGAAACACTCTGAGAGTGTTTCAGGAACCCATTCTCCCGCCAGCTTAAAAATTTTAAAAAGTATCTCCAGAAGTATCCCTTGTGTGGTTCACCCTAGTTTTCTTAAGAGTGTCAGCATCTTAGCTGCATCCCCTGAAGTGCCGTTAGTCAATGAGGCGTTGCGTTCCCGTCGAATTAGGATGTCCATTATCGTAAAAAGTGACCAGAGTCGTCGCTGCCGTTCGAAGCCTCCATCTCCAGGGCATGATGATGTATGTATACCATCTACGGGCGCACACCTCCGTTCTCCAAAACACACTTGAAAACAGCTTCTGCCGCCATCAACACAGGCACTACCAGAAGCCTCCCGATATCACTGATGAAAGGCGCAAATGGGTCGCCTAGCATCTGCAACTGTGCGCAGAAGTCGCAAACGATAGGCAGCCTCTAACGCTGACACAAACACCGCCGCATTCATCCGTCACCATCGAAAAATAACAGCAGCGATCATCAGCACGAGCGGATGAGAGATAAAGGCTCAGCAAATAAATCTTCGCCGATGGGCTCCTGTAAAGTGACAAGGGAACACCACCTGACTCGACTCAAATGTAAGCTCGCAGCTTCATTTGCTGGTCTTTTATCGCCCATCCGTAGTGGTGACGTAGGCTAATGAGGTTCGCTGGCTTTGTCAATATCTCGCTGATGGCAATTAATCACAATTAACACCGTCACATTTATCAAGTTCCCACTACAACACACTTTCGAGCTCTGCAGTGAACATCGCCGTAACATAATGTTTAGTCTGAGCCGTTGCTTCATAGATGCACGTTATCTTAAAATAACAGAGTGGTAGCGATAGAGATAGTGGTCATAGTATGAAAAATCATTCCGCATTACTGCAGCTTACTTACGTTCACTTCTTATATATACATATTGTTAGTGACGGCAAGCCGGTGAACACAGAACAGAGGACAGAGAGAAGAAGTTAGATGACCGTGAGTTGAGGTTTAATGAATGGTTGGCGGGCCTAGCGCGAGCGCTCCTGCCCGCTTCTTCCTCCTTGCGCGTCCGTAACAATATATATATATATATATATATATATATATATATATATATATATATATATATATATATATATATATATATATATATATATATATATATATATATATATATATATTGTAGCAAACGATCGACTTTTGTCCTTTGACTTCCTCGTTCAGCCGTTGCCCAATTATAATTTATTTTAGTGCTCAAGCAGTGCTTGACGGAGTAAACCAGAGAAATGTGATATATGGGAAGCCTCGACCTTCCCAGAAACAAAAAATCTTTCACAAGGGATTTGAACCCAGGGATTTCTCGCAACTTTTTTACTGCACTTAAAATATATAATATTTACATAAGAACCGTCAGAATCAGGATCCCAACTGCCCCGCGTGTTTATCGGCCACACTGTGCCGTCGTACATTGTGTGCCTTCCGTGTGAAACGTACACCGCTGTGCCCAAACTTTTTATGGCGCACTATCACTAAGCTCACCAATTCCGTCAACATTTCCACTTCGAACAAAAAGCTTGCGCACGTAGTTAGCATTTGGCCTACCAGCCGAATAACCGCCTGCTACTGATAACCTATGACATCAGATTCGTCGCATGCTATGTCACGCCAATAATTTGCCGTCGACATGTCTCATGATAATCACGGTCTGGGATGCAAACCTGTAGTATTGTCATGGAGTAGCGATGGCAGGCAGTCCGGAGGAAAACTGGACAGTCTGGCGCCAAACACTCAGTCTGATCATCGGGCGGCCTAGCGTCCGGAAACAAACTCGGCTGCGCCGTTAGCCGCGAGTGGTTAACGGCGAATGGCGTGGCCATCAACCGAACTCATCCCCCTCATGGCATCCTGGGTCTTCGGTTGCGGGCGAAACTCTGAAACGCGATAATGAATCGCGATAGGGGTGCCCAGGAGGTGACGTCGCAGGTTGTCGCATTCAGCAGCCAGCCAGCCAGCTAATGAAGGCGCTGATTTCGGATATCGCAATCCCTCATGCGACTACCGTAATATGCAGAGCAGCTGAGCACGATCACCCAAAAGCCATCAACGTATGCAGTGAAAAGAACGCGCTCATCAAGGATTATAATTTGGAAAACAACGAGAACATTACCATGTTAGTCGGCATGAAACGATACTCAGTGCGGAAATAAATGCTCAGTCAATGAATATTATATTAAGCCAGGAAGGTCTGAGTTACGATCACTAAACTTTCCCTTTAAACAGGTAGATTATTTAAAACAGTGGCCATTCACACCTTAAAACAACGATCATATTAGTTGTGATTAAAACGATGTCTAGAGCGGAAAATAGCGATGCATCGAGGCAGATTGAATAAAGAAATGAATATGTGAGATGATAGAGACAAAGAAATGGAAAGGAGCCGGAACTAGAGGTTCAAACAGGTGTTATATTAAAAATCAATTATACTACTATATAATATGGGATGCAATGACTCTCCAGGAAAGCATACGATGTGCTAAATCTCGACTATTAACTAAAGCGAAGCCGGTGTAAGGACACAAAGACTAAAAGAAGCAAAAGGGCCTGAACTTGTGGTATAACTGGTGGTTTATCAAAACAAAAGCCCTTCATAACTTAAGTCTCCTGCCATTATAGTTGTGAACAAATCATATTTAAGGTTAAAATAACAAGTAATAAGTCCAGGAAAACCGAATAAATCAAATTAGGTGTTAGGTTAAAAAGACTAGATGGGAGAAAGCGGCCGGAACTCGCGCATCAAGCGGGTTTCTCAAAAACAAAGCCAAAGCCAAAAACATAGCTTGAAACCACTACCATTTAAGTTGCGATGAAATCACCTTTAAAGTGAAAATTAGCAACTCATAAGACTAAATAAAGCAAAGAAAGTGTGGGGTCATAAAAAGCAGGAAAGGGACGACGCGTAGCCTTTAATGCGTTTGTTTACCTCCATTCATAGCTTCCTAGAAGACAGTATTTCAATATCTTCTCCAATTCGACTTTTCTTTATTAATCTTGCAGTCATTATAACGCTGCTGCGGTATAAGCACAAGTTTCTCTTCTATTTTATATCGGGGCTGAAATGAAAGCAGGCTGGATTGATGTAACATGTAAAAAGAGAACCGCCGACCAAGCTCTTAATAGGTATACTGGTCTTCAATTCACTTGCGGGCGTCATAATCGTGATAAAAAAAGTCAACTAAGCATCTTCATTAACAGGACCCACCCACCTTCGACCCTGCATCTGTTTCTGAGTCTTTAATAGTCAGCTACCAAATGGTAATGGGCACACAGCCATTCGCTAAACTTTAATGACGACGCTGCAGTTAGCTGTGCCGATAGCATCAATAAGGCACCGGTCAGATCGTCGCAATATTTACCGGCTCCGGTTCCTATAAGGGAAGCTTGAGTGAGCGCAGCCTCTTAATATTAAGTGGCACCTTGGGCCATCTAGTCGGGAACTGTCACGTTTCATGGCGCCCTGATGCAATGGAATAAGCATTTTCCCGAGTCAGGTTTGCAGAAATGAGCTTATGAGCTTTGCCCACTTTTGCTGCTACACGGTTTCCAATTAATTATGCAAAACTGCGCATTTAGAGGCCCCGTATGTCATTTAATCGTGGCCATAAACACGAGGTTAGTGCAGAATGTTAATGTTCTGCGCATAAACTAGGCGCGCGGTCACCTACCCGCGTCATTTAGTATTGGCCATAAAAAAAAAAAAAAGAGAGAGAGGTGAGGGCAACAGCTATCAATTAAAATGGAGCTGTTTATGTTTTATTCAGCTATGATAATTTCAGGACAATTCAAACGAAAACACTTCCGGTAATAGTCAGTTCAGAATGATGACCAAGAATGAAGATTCGAGTGCTGTCGACGCATTTGCAGAATGTGCTTCTATTACAGAAAGCTACTTCCAGCTAGAAAGTGAGCATCAAAATCTGTAGAAAGTGACCCAAATGAGAAAAATTAACACGTATAAGCTCGTCATTTGATTTAGCCAGAGATTGTGGCCCTTAATACCACTCTTCACCTTAAGTGCTCTTGAGTTGAGGACTCCATATCAGTGTCGGTCTCCTGCATCATTTTATAGCGCATTAAAACCCTAGTGCGGGGACGGACACCTTGCGATACTGACTGCATCGAAATCCAACCCCTACTGCTAGAGCCGAACTCGCGCTGTCAGCCTCCGAGTCCCCGCGATAGACACTGCTTTCAACGTTTCAAAAGAAACAGTACATAACATCAGCAGCGACTCAATGAAACGCAAACCGGAAATGCTGTTGCGGATGGAAGAAGACGTGCCTTGTAATTAGGAACGGAGCTTATCGACGGCGAGGCCCTGTGGCTTAATGGGGAACTGTACGTGCTTATGGGCTTTCAATGGAGGGTGTTTTTGCTTATTGCGGCAAAAGAATCGGTTTCCGACCGAGAAAGAAAAGTCGAGGAAGCATCCGAACGGTTCCAGAGACCCGCTACTTGTGGCTAATCCCCCTGCTGCTCCCCACGTTGTGGCGTGTTTGACTGCAGAAATTATTAGCGCACACCGCAGCCATAACACAGCGTCCACACCACCCTTTCCGCCACTGGATAAACCGCGAAATCCTAGCGTTATTTTTCTTTTCGTCTTCTCGGCAATTTTCTTGGCATTGCGAAATATGTAGGCAATGTTTTTACGTTGGCCAGAGGGTCCATAAATCCGAATTCAGCTGAAAAAAATAAAAGGGGGGGGGGGGGGGGGGAAGGTTCGGCTACAAACCAGCTGCCTTTTTTCATAAAAATATTCAGGGCACGCGTATGATTCAAGTGACTGCCCAAACATCAACATTTCATTGCAGGTGCTAAAGTATCCTGTGTTAATTTACTGAAGAATTATTTCCAGTCAGCCGCTGTTCATTTAAAAATGGCTATTTAACGTGCGCACTCATTTTCTTGAGGACAAAGTCGAAACAGGTCTATCATTTAACATGGGGATCAAATTGTGCTCCATAATATAGTCGTTCAGATTGTGATAGCGCTCGTTTTGTGTACTTTTCTTTCGCGCTTGTTACAATGAAATGAAACTGGTTAGCAGAACACCCGCTTTCTGTTTCAAACGTCGGAATGGATAATTTTCTACTCTAAAAAGAGATGAGCCACATAACCAGCCACTGCATGCTGATCCCATCGCGTACGCGGTGTCCAAGCTATTCTATATTGCAAGGCTAGCCTCGAAGAGGATTTTGAGCCAACAACGCTCAGCGTGGATGCAGCGCGACAGCGAGTCACGGCATCTTACAGCAGTGCACGGAACTGCGGCGGCCAATTCAGAACCTCCCCAGCAAGGTTTCACCAGCGTCCCCTCGTCCAGAACCAGCTGTTGTCCAATCGATGACGCTTCCTGAGAGCCTGTGATGGCGTTCACGACAGAAGCCGTATTACGGAATCCAGGCCCTCAATCAATTTTGTGGTACTCTTTCTTTCCCTCTTTCTCTTTCTCGCTCCCGCTCTCCCATGCATTGTGCCTTTAACTATCATAGATATGCTCAATTTAATTCCTTTGCTGGTAAATTCTCGAAGCAAAACGTTCATGCTCATCATTATCTGCCAATTAAAGATACAACAGCGCGAGGTTTGTTCAACTCTCGTTTTAACCACTAAATCTACATGACAAAAAATCAGCCTTCAGTATTTCAGCCATGCATTCCTTTCAATTTGATGACTTTGGGAATTTCAACAGCAGTAGCAAAGCCCAAGTCTACCACAGACACAAAAGCAATCGTAAAAAAAAGTGCAAATATGCTCCCCTGATGAAGTCGCAACTAGGTATTTTACCCCTCTAATTTACAGTTCCGCCCTTCTGCTCTCGACTTCTGGTTATATCGGAATCTAACAACCTCGTTATTTCAGATAATCCCATCAGCTGACAACAGAACTACACAGTACTTCGACCTTTAGCTGTGAGCATGACGGACGGTTTGGCAATGTCAAACGATCAGTGTGCGGGAGACGCCTCGGGACAGCTCGAATCAGACCACAGAAGTTGGCAGCTGTATTGCTAAGGTCCAGTCTTCTTTTCTCTTCCAGCTATTTTACTGAACCGCGTTTTCTTCGACTGCCTTCGGCACTTCTGACTTTCCGCTCCTAAAGCAGGCCTGGTGCTTTGGGCCATCCCGTCAACCTTACAGATTTACCGCCATGCTATAAGCCTTCAACATAAAAGCGGCTGTAGTGACGCTTTCGAAACACCGCACCCTCGTTATTGAAGGTATCATATAAAGATAAGTTCTCTTCTCTGTGCCTGAAACTTTTCGGTGACACCTATAGTGAGACTATGGCAATTGGTAATAATCTTTCAGCGAAAGAAAAATATATCCCAATGCTGAAACACCTTCTAGACATCTAAGATAAACACAAAGCTCCGAATCCCATTTATGCGTTGCCAAAAATAGGCAGCAATATTTGGGTACGTCCGCTATTCCTAGAGTAGTTAGGACTTTGCATTTCTTTTAGCTATCTGCATCGATATGTGGGAGAGAGTGGGCAGGAAAGAAGGTCCAATTGCCGACAACATGAAACAAAGCGAACAGGATGTGAGATAAGACTCCGCCAGCTAGAAAACGTTTCGATAAAAGGACTTGTTTTTGTTCGAGCAATATGTCCATTACCGACAGAGGCTCAACGTGAGTGATCTTTTTATGGCGCAGTCATTTTTACTCATGAATGGCGTGTCGACGGGGCGTGTCTGCTCGAACTGTCATCATTATTAAAAAACATCGTATCCACACACAAAATCAAACCACCATCCTTCCACTCCTTACCCGAGCGTGCATACCACTCATCTACGCAGACTTTTTTCTAAACGTACAGATGGCTTGCATAGATGCCCTTTTTGTACATAATCTACGCCAGCTTCCTGAGAATCGGCCCCTACGTCTTCTTGTCTTCCTGTTAGAGTTTACTGAGGCAAAAACGTTTGAGAACCCCTGGTCTAAAGGGTACCGGTTTGAATCGTTTTCGCGGCCTTCTTGGACCAGCTCGACAGGCGGTAGGAACCTCTTTTTAATCAGCTGAGCACAGTCAGATTTCTAAGAAACTCTGAGCGTGCTGTCCTGTCACATCTCGAATAGGCAGGCAAAATTTACTCATTTTTAGATCAGTTTGAGACATAACGGCATCACAATGCACTTTCGTTTGCATCATTGTATAGGGTCGTCAGATGGAGTAGCTGTACCTTTCGCCTTCATCGATTCGGAGAGCAGTTGATATAGATGTACACAGGGCAGCAGAAGTAAAGATGAGAGATTTGCACGCCTGTTCTTCATGATACTAAATAAAACAACGTCACTGTATTCATTTTAGACATAGCTAGGAATTGCTGACTACACCTACTCCGCACCGCACAACTATTCAGACGCAAAGGTATGCGTATTGGGAATTTTCACGAGTCGAGCGCCACATCGCGATAGCACTAGAAGTCACTGGAAAGAGTCTAGAATCACTTCTCCTGCTTCTTAGCACGAACATTTTGCCTGCCCATCCGTCTGTGGGCCTCAAAATTTCAAGAAGAAACTGTCTCTTGGAAGCGACGCTACATTAATTTCCAACGGGGTAAAGCTTTGGGGCAGTTGGCCGTTCGGACTTTAGATTGCTCTGTGAACATTTGTGGTTCAGCTTCTTCTTTTACATGAACCTTTTCATAACATTAGAAGCAAATTATTAGTGACAGCGACAGAAAGAGTTTGGAACAAAAGAAGAACCAACCAACTTTGGACGACGGCTGTAGTAGAGCACTCGTAGCATTCATGATGCGTTCATATTAAAGAGTACCCAGCGTCAAAGCCAAGTAGCATTCGCCACCGTGCCTCAGTTTCGAACCTCGCAGCCTGCAAAGGTGGTTCTGTTTGTCTTGCAAAGGTACTTCCTTTGACCCTCACCTGAAGTGCTCCCTTAGAGCCTCAGCTGCAGCAGTCCTAAAAAAAACAAAACGAAAAAAAGGGCCACATAATGGGCTGTTGCCGCGCAAGGCGGACTTATTGTTGTCCGATGGCGGAACGAATCACTGCCACATCGGCGCAACTATTTGGGCCATGACCCCTTTTCCCAAGCATTTCACCCCAGAAGAGCCGAGCACCAGGCCGGGGGACAGCTTGTACCCATTTTATAACCGGTGTACCCATTTTATAACCACAAGGCCACCGAAGCAGAGCATCCGCCTCGCATTCGGGAGGTACCGGGTTCGATCCCTGGTGCCGCCGGTTACCCACCGGTTTTTAAATGGGTACAAGCTTTCCCCCGGCCTGGTGCTCGGCTCTTCTGGGGTGAAATGCTTGGGAAAAGGGGTCACGGCCCAAATAGTTGCGCCGATGTGGCAGTGATTCGTTCCGCCATCGGACAACAATAAGTCCGCCTTGCGCGGCAACAGCCCATTATGTGGCCCTTTTTTTCTTTTTTCAGCACGGCCTTTGCAGGCCATGGTTGTTCAAAACTAAGCCCCCGAGGGGGCACAGCAGGGTTAGCAGAGCCTCTTCCAAACGTGTGTGTGTGTGTGTGTGTGTGTGTGTGTGTGTGTGTGTGTGTGTGTGTGTGTGTGTGTGTGTGTGTGTGTGTGTGTGTGTGTGTGTGTGTGTGTGTGTGTGTGTGTGTGTGTGTGTGTGTGTGTGTGTGTGTGTGTGTGTGTGTGTGTGTGTGTGTGTGTGTGTGTGTGTGTGTGTGTGTGTGTGTGTGTGTGTGTGTGTGTGTGTGTGTGTGTGTGTGTGTGTGTGTGTGTGCGTGCGTGCGTGCGTGCGTGCGTGCGTGCGTGCGTGTGTGTGTGTGTGTGTGCGTGCGTGCGTGCGTGCGTGCGTGCGTGCGTGTGTGTGTGTGTTTCATTTTCTCGCCTTTTTTACCTCCCTTTTGAACTCTGCGCCAGCTGTTTTGCTTTTTTTTTCACCACCTTCTTTGCATTTCGCGATGTTACTTTGTGAAAGTAATTTGAATGTTGCCTGCTTCCCGCAATGTAGGGGTCGAAGAGCATGTCAAGCCACAATTTCTGGGTTTTGTCCTTCGACCCTCTCCATGTATACATGGAAAATAAACAAAACGAAATTGAAATTTTGAAGGCAATCAGTTTTAAAGGGCCTCAATAAATACGTAAGTTCGACATACCCCCCAAAAAGTAGCTATCCGCTGAGTGCTCAAGTGCTCCTGCAATCGCGACAACTTCTCGTGTTTTCCGACATGCTGCCACGCAGACTATATTCCGACCTAAATACTGCTGCTGAAATGATACAAACGTTTAGGCTGAAGGCACGCTCCACATACACGAATAGCGCACAGCAGGAGACGACCAAAATGCCCCGTCTGCTCACAAAGTCGAGTTCGCGGACGCCGGCCTGTTTAACGCTCCAAAGAACATCGTATGCTATGTACAGTGGGCCGTTCTCTTTCGGTCCCTTTTCGCGACGTTTGAGAAGTATTTTTGAATGTTTCCTCTAGGCTGCACACCTTACACGACGGTTATTAAGGCGAAAGCTTTTGTTGTGGCTGTAGGAAGAAGGAAAAGAAAATGCACGGGCTTGCTACTGGCTCTGTAGCTGAGCCACCTGCGCTGCCTCGTGCGGACAGAAGAGAAAATAGAGAACAAAGAAAAGGAAGAGGGAAAGAAAGACGCGCGCCGCAATAACGGCCGCCGTCCACCACCGAAGCGGTGGCGGGTGCAATGACGGTCTACAGCAGATAAAAATTCGGTGGCAGGCCGGCCCCCGCCGCAAGCGGAGGTGACCTACCTGTCCCAGCCCCATTTTAATGGCTCATGCTGTCGTGGTCAAAGTGTGTCCTGCTTTTGCGGCGTTCTGATTGGTCGAGGCGGGATGCGTCCCTGCCATATGCAATGCCACATTTGAACACGCGCCAAGGAACGTCACGTGACAAGAGCGATGGTGTACCGTCCAAACTCACACTTGCCAAAGAAAGTATGATAGATACTGCGTCTTGATTGATTGAATGTCCTTTATTGAATGGGAAGGCTCATGGCCATGGATGGGGATAAAGGGGAGTAGACATAATCTTCATTGTTTAGGTCGTCACTCGAATCACATTGCTCTAACCAGGCCACTAAGCGAGCCATACTTGGCAAATATCATCTGTGTGTTTGCATCAGTTTCTAGAAGGGAACGGTAGTTCAGGCGGTAGGGTTCGATCTCGGGGCGTCCAGTAGAAAAAGCAGGGCATTCCCAAAGTAAATGAGATATGCCGCCGCAGGTTAGAGTCGTACAGTGGGGGCACGTAATCATTTCCTCCTTATACTGACGCCAGCGGGCCATAATACGTGGCGTGTACGCCGCATGGGCGATGAGCTTATTCAAAAAGACTTCTTGACTTCGGGTGAGGTGGGTTCTTCTCGTAAAAGGTGGGTCTGGTGTGGCCACCTGCATGCGATGCTGACTGAGGCTACGAAGACTGGTCCGAGTATAGTGCATAAGGGCAAGAGAAGGGGTGAGTTGCCCGCCCAAGGTCGAATAAGGATGAAGCAAGGGGGGTGGGGAAGTAAATGTGGGCATCCCACCTGCCAAGGCAGCCGCGGCGTGTGCCGCCGCATTGCCCCCTGATTCGTCCGAGTGACCTGGGGTCCAGTGAATAGCGACAGTTCTGGTCGCGAGTTGGTGGCGTTTAAGGAGGCGCTGTATAGCCGTAGCTGTTGCATCTTGTGAACCCGGAGTAGCGATTTCCTTGTAAGCTTCAAAGGAATCAGTAAGAATACGTAGTGACCCAGTTCCGGTGCAAGGCACTCCTGACAAGGCTCCCCAAATCGCGAGGAGTTCAGCGTGAAGAGGGGTACCCTGAGGTAGATGGCAGGCATAAGCGCCTGAAAGGGAAGGGTTGTCATCGCATACCCAGGCCATAGATGCGAATTCGCTTGTAATGGATGCGTCGGTGTATATGTCAGTCGTATCGGGGATTCGCTCTTGTCGGTGATGGGCAGCTAGGAGATCCCGGGGAATGACAAAATCGCGGTTTATAGGTCGGCGATGGACGCGTGTGACTACTGGCATCTCCCAAGGGGGAAGTGATGCATATAGGGCTGGTGTTTTGTCGTTACGCTGTTCATCCCAGGCCAGCAGGCGACGCCCCTGGACAGTGTTCTCTAGACGTATTCGATGACGCGTCTGTGACTCGGTAACGATGGTAGTGAGCGGTGGTCTCGGCCGAACGCTCAAGTTCGGCTATAGGAGTGTGCTTAGGTAGACCGGTAATAGTGCGTAGTGTTGCGCGATGAAGGCGTTCGACCTTAGCGAAGTCAGTCTTCGACAGTTGGAGGACCGGTGTGCCATAGAGGATTTTTCCGACCGCCGCTGCTCTGGCCATCGCACGGCAGGCATGCTGCCGCGCACCGCCGTGCTGGTTGGACAGGCGACGAATAGTATGTAGCAGTGCTGGCCAAAGGCGTTGTAACTGATGAACCCATTTCTGGGGGCTGTTGCAGCTTGATATGGGCAGGCCAAGAATGCGGATTTGCCCATTTGAGGAGGTGATGGTGTTGCCTCCGATGTGAAGATGGATCTGCATACTGGGGTTGGTTTTATGTTTTCCGTCGATACTAATCAATTCTGTTTTATGTGGTGCGAGTTCGAGGCCAATTTTGGTTAGTGTATCTTCAAGACAAAGAAGGGCCGCCTGAAGTTCAGTCTCCATAGAATATTTGTCTACGTAATCCGCTGCCTCAGTCCAGACGGTAATATCATCGGCATATATAGCGAATCTTGTGCTTGTGCTGATTTCCAGATTCTCGGCGACGCGTGTCATGGCCAAGTTGAACAATATGGGTCCGAGAATGGAGCCCTGAGGTACACCCCTATCCAAGTAATAGGTTTTGGGCACCCATCCCGGAGCTTTGCCATGTAGCTGAATGGGTCTAGATGTCAAAAAATTGCGGATCCAGATTTGGGCACGATTACTAGGAAAGCGTTTGGCGAGTTCCTCCAGGATAACCTCATGGCGAACATTGTCAAAAGCTTTGTGTATATCGACAGCCAGGAGATAGTCAGGTAGCGTTTTACGATGAGCTCTATTCAGAACTCTTCGCAAAAGCCAAAGGCAGTCATGCGTTCCAAGGTTAGGGCGGAAGCCGGCTTGAGCTGGATGAAATCCAGGACTGACGTATTCAATGTAGTGACTAATCCGGGTATGCAGCAGGCGCTCGATGAGTTTACAGAGATGTGAAGTCAGTGCAATTGGACGCAAATTACTAGGAAGTCGAGGGTTTTTGCCAGGTTTAGGGATAGGAAGAATAAGAGAAAGCTTGAGGTTATCCGGTACCGTTCCGGTCTCCCAGTAAGAATTAATGATGTCGAGAAGGGCATCCTGGGCTGCCGAGTCGAGATTGCGAAGCTCCTGCCAACTAACTCGGTCATGCCCGGGTGTGGCGCGAGCTCGGCCTCTTCCGAGGGCTGCTTGCAGTTCTCCCTTTGGGAATGGGCGATCCAGGTCTGGATCAGGGTTTCCGACTGGGAAAATGGAAACTGCTGGTGGAGGCGTTAGGCTGGCGTGTGGGAAAAAGGTGCGTATAACTTCATCTTCAACATCAGCCGGGTTGTCATTGAGAAGGAGATCGGCGAGAGGTGGTGCCCCGCGTGCCTTGCCATTTAGGCCACGAAAGATGCGCCAAAGTTGTGATAGGCCCGGTACTTGTCCAAGACGGTCGCATGTAGAGTGCCAAGCCTCACTTTGCAGGTGAAGCTGGTATGCCCGGATAAGCTTGAATTGTCGTCGAAGAAGCATGAGATCTTTGTGACGTTTTCCGCGTGTCCGAAAACGTTGCGTGAGGTGATCTGCGCGACGCCAAAGGTTAGCCAGGTGAGCATCCATGCCAACTGTGGAATCGTCACAGGGGATATATTCGAGAGCTCGAGTGCGGGCATCTCGGAGTACAGACAGAAAGGAGTCAATATCCGAGAAGGGGGTCGTAGTATTAGCACGAAACTTGTCCCAGTTGAAAAACGAACGTGTTGTCCGAACGCGAAGACATTTACGATTGAGAGTGAGCAAGATGGGCAAGTGATCACTACCCCAAGAATTAGAAAGGACTTCCCAGCGCCGAAGAAGACGCGGTGATGAGAATGTAAGGTCCAGTGTAGTGTCTGCTTGAGAGGGATGGAGACCGATACGGGTCGGCACGTTAGGTTCGTTGCACAGGGTAAGAAGAGTTTGATCAAGGGCGTCATATAGGTGTTTACCACGTTGGTTAGGCTGAGATGAGCTCCAGGCTGCGTGATGTGCGTTGAAATCTCCACCAATAAGAATAGGATAAGGGTGTGCTGCGTTTTCAAGGTCAGGGAGCCAGGAACAGGGTTCTACCATGACGTTACCTGGCCGGAAATAGGCCGATGCTACGACGAAAGGTTTTTGGCCAGGGGGAAAGATTTTTACTGCAACAATCTCACGAGTGGAAGAGCAAAGGGATTGAAGCGAGATCTGAGTGGAAGGACAGTCGTTTCGGATTAAGACGGCCGCCTGTCCCTCTGAACGGCCGTTTTTATGTTGGATAGTAGGTGTCTGGTAAGTGCAGTAACCAGGAATTTTACAAGGACCGCGCGTTTCTTGAAGAAGTATGAAAAGAGGACGGCGCTGAGGCACAATTGTACGAAGGATAGGACCGTTCTGATTGAAGCTTCTGCAGTTCCATTGAATCCCATGAGCCATAGTGCTCATGAAAGGGGCACAGATTTACGGCGCTTACTATCGTCTGTGAGTGTGGTACGTTGGAACTCCTCAAACATAGTCTGCAGATGGCTCTGCATGGAAGTGAGGGCAGCAGTAAGAGTTGCATTAACTTCCTTTCGCAGAGTTTCTTCCAGCTTCTGTGTCTCTTGGGCGCGTTCCTGTCGGATTAGCCCGAGCATGTGGGTATAGGCGGAATCAGACGCTGTGACCGGTTGCGGCCGGCGGGTAGGCGAACGGCTTTTTCGGCCCTTCTGTGAGCGGCTGCGTTGCAAAGTCTGGGAACGAGTTCGGGTGTCCATTGTTATCTTGTCCTTAGTTATCATCTCCCGGAGACGCTGATTTTCCTGGCGTAGTTCAGATATTTCTGCTCTGAGGCTCTCAATGACCTCGGCTAAACCTGGAGAAGAGGTCTTTTCAGCATATGATACATGTTTGGAGACAGTATGTGAGGATGTCACCTGATGCGTATTCGGATCATCCGACTCCTTAGGTGCCGATTTGTCGACAGGCTTTGCATAAGCTCGAGCCGGGCACTGGGCACTCAGGGTGATATGCGTGGAAGCGCCGCAGGCTACGCAATGAGGAAACTGCTTGCAGCCGGGGTCCTCGGGGTGCGGGTTCTTACCGCAATCCCGACAAACGGCGGGAAACGAGCAGTATTTGGCTACATGGCCGATGCGGTGACAGTTATAACATGCGACTGGGCGTGGGCGGTATTCACGGATTCGTGTAATCTCGTAGTCGAATACTAGCCGAGAAGGTAATGCGTCTGATGCGAAGGTCAGAAGTAGCAAATTTGTCTTGCCGAGCATGCGTATGTCTGTGATTTCAGCTGTCTCGCAGCGCAGATGTGCCATGATATAGTCCATCGTGAGGCCTTCTCTAATTCTGATCACACCTCGCGTGCTGCCAACCGCAGGCTGCTTCAGTGCACGTGTCCACATCGAACGGTCGGACAGAATCCCGCGTTTGCGCGATTAAACGGGTCAATGTACACAGCTTCTTGAAATGCTCAGCGTCCCTGACAGTTATGCGGATGCAGTTAGCAGCAGAATCAAAGCGGAGAATGGCCATATCCGAAAAATACTGAGACGGAGCGCTTTGCTCTATTGCGTTGGTAATAGCCTGTTTCGGGATGTTTGTGACATGCACTTTGTTAAGTGGACTGATCAGAACAGTGAAATGAGGACGACTCACCCGTTCTGTGTGCAGACGTTGCGGGGACACTTGACGCTTGCGATAGGTTGAAGTCATGCTGCATTCTGTAGTTGTCTTAACCTGAGCAGGAGGGCTTGCAGAGACAGTCAGAGCTGCGGCATCCATTTCCTCTTGCACCGTCGGCAATAGCGGGTAATCAACGCTCCCTGCAGCTTGTGGCGTTTGTGGCGTCGGAGGCAGCGTTCGGCTGGATGCGAAGTACGGCGCCGCGTCCATCTGTTCATGCCCCGCCGGTAAGAGCGGGTAATCACAACTTCTCGTAACTTGGCTTGACTGTGGGGTTGTAGTCGGTGTAACCTGTGGCGTTTGTGGTGTCGGAGTCAGGGTTTGGCTGGATACGTAGTACGGCGCAGCATCCATCTGCTCGTGACCCGCCGGTAATGGCGGATAATCGGAACGCCTTGTAACTTGGCTTGACTGTGGGGTCGTAGTCGGTGGTTGGCACGGAGTGAAGGTCGCCGGGCGTAAAATTTTGAAGGTCACATCTTCCGGATGCGCTGTGGCGGCAGCGCCGCCCGGCTGTGGCCCGGGAGCAGCCGTGGTCGTGGTGGGCCCTGAGGGCGTCGATTAGGCTTAGCCCGTCAGAAACGCTAGTCCTTGAAAGCTTCGAATCGAACAGCGAGCCGAAAATAAAATTGTTGCAAACAGGTGCCGAACACCTTCACTGACCGTTGCGAGTGGGTTCAGGCCATATCGGGTCTAAAATCCACATACACAATTCGAAAAACACGGAGCCGAGGTGAACCGCGTCAGCTCGCTCTCAAGGCGGAGTCTTCCTTTCCTGCGTCTTTCCTTCCTGTAAACCAATTATAATTATATCTAGCACTGCAACGAATGCCGACAAGAGGCTAACGATGGGTGGCAAATTATAGGATAGGAAGGGTTCTTTCGCCATTCTCCTCTTAAGAGACACCTAAAAGACCCTCTAATTTTTAATAGTAAGAAAATTCAATGGGAATGGCAGTGTATAAAGCTGCAAGAGAACCTTGCGGGATTCGGAGAAACACTCCGCTGATAACGAGCCTTTCGGCGGTATTTACGACTTCGCTACACATATCTTTAGTGCCATTTTAAAGAGATTGCTTCCGGAATGATGTAGTACAGTTTGTGACACATTTCTTCAAAACTCTCGCCAACGTTTCAGTACCCGCCACATCTTCTGGGGCTCTGCGAAGTGAGGTGAACTAAATTTAGCGGCCGCCATCTTGGCTAAGACGTACACAGAAAGCCATCTTGGTTGGTTGGTTGGTTTTTGGGGTTTAACTAGTTTAACGTCTCAAAGCGACTCAGGCTTGGATTTGGATATCCTATCCAAAATCCAAGCCTGGAATTGTGATATCCTATCCCACCAGTGGCATTTATTTTTTTCTTCTTTTTTCTAATTACCTATCGTTCTCCGATTTAATTATTATTCGAATAATTTCGCACGTATACCACGTATTAAGGAAAACACATTCCCCTATATGTTTTCCTCGGTGTCGCTGACTGCTGGCTTCCTTCATCTGCAACCTATAACGAGCCCTTAATGGGCAACTCCGGAGGTTTTTGACATTCGAATATTCTAATAAAAAATTTACTGTATATTCTCCTCTCCGTCGTGACGCATTCTACAAAATTTGGGCTCCGTACGATAATCCGTTCGCGCGCAACACCACTTTAAAATATGCTGTTTTCATGGCTTAAGTTGAGACTATTTCTGCCGGCAACACTGAGTTTCTGACGTCACGAACAGTATACCGGAGTTACTGTCCACTTCCCGCATGATTATGAAATTGTGAGGCTTATATTGAACTACCTCAGACATTTTATGCAATGCTTCATGACTTACATACGTTATTTTCACCATCCAATACACGTACGAGTGATTTTTCTAATACTGAGTGTGACGTCACCATTTCGTCACCTGGGACGTTGTTTCTGGCCGTGAAAGCAGTTTCGGTTTCGATTTGCTGTTTTTCTTTTTTTTAAAATACTTCTAATTGGAATTTCGAAAAACGGTTTTTTGTGTTGGAGTCAGGACGTGCCGAGGAATGTTATTCAATGAAAAGCAGAAAATGATGGAAAAACCACCGAAGTTGACCTTTAATTTTCGCACACTTCTCTGCTTAAGCGGAGCGCTGTTATTTATCGCACCATCTGGCAGTACATATAGAAAATATAGCTTGTTTCCACACCCCAGAATACAACGTCTGTGGAATTTCCTCCTTCTCTCATCGTTATAACTTCTCGTACGCCCACGTATCTCTCGCAGCCGGCCACAAGATTTACGCTTAAAAGCCGAACGTCGGCGCCTGTTTCCTTTCGCGTCGTCTTTCCCATCGCAATTCGCAAACCCCATCTTAGACAGGAAGCAAATATTTCCGAATAGGCGTGTACGCTTTCCTGCAGTTATAAATTTTCAACAGCGCCGCTTTCGGCGAGGGATTGATGCGGCAGCAGCGCAAACTCTATCACAACGAAAAGCTCTGCTTCTGATATGTATTAATAACTGTCAAGAACCTTTTAGTTTCGAAAAAAAGACGTAAAAATGCTTTGCGAGACCTTGCATAGTGCGTATACGATTGCCGCTATTGGTACGGGAATTATATATCCACGCCATACTGCCGCGTCATGTTTGCGCAAACAGTGTCAGATACAAAGCGGCGTTTGTTTGAAAGAAATGCGCTGCTAAACAGATTGCTTCGCGATCCGCAAAGAAGGCATTTCCCAACCCTACCCAAGCATTTCCCTCTTGCGTACGCTTTGTTTGACAGCGCTTATCTCTGTCTTGGTGGCCTTCCTCAAGAAGACAATGGCTTATTTTCCAATACTACTTTTTGTGCGCTTAATTCTTTTCAGTCTACTTTCAGTGCAGTAGCGAGTCAGGATGTGAGAGGATAGCGTTACCTCCGCGGCACTGTCTCACTGTTGATAAATCACTTCTGACTTTTGAAACATTAACCTAAATGTTCTTTTCTCTGACAATGTGTGCCCATTATTGCTTTCATGCCGTGTGCAGATACAACGTTTAAAGGCAACGATAATTTACTAACACGCAACGGCTGCCGCATCAGTGTCCTAAAGCGCTTGTGCGTGAAAGAGCATCCGCGCGTTAGAATAATCAAACATTTAAGCGCGCGTCTGTTAAAAAGAGGAGCATGGTTTTCAACTCAACATAAAGTTAATGCCTTTACCACTTCACTTAATGTCTGTGCTTCAGTTTTCCCGATCATCTATATCGTTCTTTATCGCAACCGCCCTATTGATCGCTCTCGAACATATCTTCCGTGCTTTCCAGCAGAACACTACGTGAATATAACCATCAGCCCTGTTCGAAAAACTTTTTTTTTAATCTTCTATGCTTTTCTAACATTACAGTTCAGATCTGGTCCTGCAGACGCCAAGTTTTCCGCTATGTCATAAAAATAGTCCACAACTTCCAGTCGTCGGTCATCTCAGAGAGCATTCCCATTCACCAAAATTGTTTAGTGGAGCTTCCCTCTTATTGTTGTATCGGCGCAGTAGCGATTATGTACCTTTTCTTTCTTCCGCGGCCATAGCAACGCCTAGCTACGCCTGCGATGGCAATATCTTCCTCCTAAGTTAATGAAAGTCGTGCGATTCAATTCCCCTTTGCATATAAACGAGAGAGCGATGAAGTCGCTCTCAAGAAAACCGCGCCGCGTCCCGCAGCTGTTCTCAGCTGACCCTGAGCAGAACGTTTCCCTCGTGAACGGACATCAAGCACAACAGCATCTAAATGTTCTCAGTAGAACTTTTTGTGTGGCCCTTTCTCGCTTTGTTTGTGTTTGTGGTACAGAGAAGTACCCATGTCTAAAAAATTCTATCAATTATGTCCCCGTTATTAATGAAAACTTCCGATGTCATGACTGAAGTGGAGTGGACAGATTCGTCAAACGTATGAAGTGAATGGAAGTGCAGGCTAGTCTCACAGGTCAAGCTCCCCCCTTCCTTCTCTTCCTGTTAATGACTCACCGCTGCATGCCTGCCAAAACGGAAACGGTCGGCAGTGGGAAATAATATATACATATATATATATATATATATATATATATATATGAAGGAAGGAAGCCAACAGTCGGCGAGGCCAAGGAAAGCGTTGGGGATGGTACTTTATGTCTTTTTTTTTGTTATTTACTTGGATAATCACAGAGATTAGTAATGTAATTCGTTTAGGGGAAAGATAATTAAACACAAAGTAGAAGAAAAAACAACGTGCCGATGGTGGGAACCGAACCCACGACCTCCGAATATTGCGTCCGGTGCTTTTCCAACTGAGCTACATCGGCCGCTGTCCCCCCTGCTACTTTCTTGGGTATTTATGTTGTCTGTATACCAACCTTGAGAGTGTTCACCAGCATATATATATATATATATATATATATATATATATATAAGCTTTCTATCTGACGAAAATTGACTTTTAACTAAGGACCGTCATTCCTCATTATAAGGCATTAACTTAATGCATCGATACAGGCCAACTGTCCGCACCCTCTCTGTAGTTATGTGACCTGATGGGCACCTCTTACATTTATTGGTAATTCTGGCGTTGCTGTCGGTATTCAGCGCATTTACACGTGAAAACCACGAGTAACTGCTGTGCGCGAACAAACTCATCAGACATTACACGCTTTTTGTGAGTTCGGGTGCAGCATTGGAAGACTTGTGTGATGCTCACCTGCGGCAGGCTGCACGCAAGGCTGATGTACCAGGCTGCGGCCAACATGAATTTGCCCCTCCGGCAAGCCTCGTGCACCCGCAATGGGTGCAGCACGGCGAAGTACCGGTCCGCGCTGATGCACACCAGCACCATGGACGACAGGTACGGGCCGAAGGCACGGAGAACCTGCACACACGTTCACAGTAACGCATCAGGCTAATGCTACTGAGGTACTTATTAGTCCTTTGGCTTTAAAGTACGTAGGAGAAAATGGAGAAAATATAACGGAGGAAATAACGGAGAAAAGGAAAACAGGAGAATGTGTGTTTTCAGGTGGCTGTGTGTGCGTGTGCGTGTGCGTGTGTGTGTGTGTGTGTGTGCGTGTGTGTGTGTGTGTGTGCGTGTGTGTGTGTGTGTGTGTGTGTGTGTGTGTGTGTGTGTGTGTGTGTGTGTGTGTGTGTGTGTGTGTGTGTGTGTGTGTGTGTGTGTGTGTGTGTGTGTGTGTGTGTGTGTGTGTGTGTGTGTGTGTGTGTGTGTGTGTGTGTGTGTGTGTGTGTGTGTGTGTGTGTGTGTGTGTGTGTGTGTGTGTGTGTGTGTGTGTGTGTGTGTGTGTGTGTGTGCGTGTGTGTGTGTGTGTGTGTGTGTGTGTGTGTGTGTGTGTGTGTGTGTGTGTGTGTGTGTGTGTGTGTGTGTGTGGTGTGTGTGTGTGTGTGTGTGTGTGAGTGTGTGTGTGTGTGTGTGTGTGTGTGTGTGTGTGTGTGTGAGTGTGTGTGTGTGTGTGTGTGTGTGTGTGTGTGTGTGTGTGTGTGTGTGTGTGTGTGTGTGTGTGTGTGTGTGCGCGCGCCATGTCGTATCGTACAGCCCGTCTGGCGGAATCTGGAGGCCAGAGTGCCCACTTACGCCTGCCCTGTGATTCGTGCGATCCTGATTTTTAGTACGAGGCGTTCGTTGAAGCAATAACACCGATGTTTGGGCCAGTTGGTAATGATCCATATTAAAACCCATTCGCAGCACGAACAAAACAACGACAGGAAGGAAACACACACGACAGGACGAATGCTTCAGAAGAAAAAGGGTATTAAAAAGAAAGATAAGCATGATCAGAGGCGGGTCACTCAAGTAATTCCGTACCTTCATAAATTATCTCACAATCTTAAGAAAGTTTCCAAAAGATATGATGTAAACGTGGTCTTTTCTGCGCCGAGTAAGCTTTAAAAAATTTGTCCTATGATGGTGAGAAAAGAAAAGCCGATTTGTTCGATCAAGCACCACCTTTGGTTCACTCGGTGCACTACTAAGATAGTATACAGCATTCCACTCACCTGTAATCGTGTGTACATAGGTCAAACTGGACGCTGTTTTAATCAGAGAGCAAAAGAACACCACGATCAGGTGAAAGAAGGAAAAAGCGGCAATCTCGCAATTCACTGCCGAGACTGTAAGTGCAAACCCATTTTTCGGAAAACTAAGTTTCTTGGGCGCGGAAGGGATCAGGTAGAAAGAGAAATAATTGAGGCATTTCACATCAGAAAAGCAGGCGATCAATGTGTCAGCACCCCATCCCTCTATCTACATCATAATGAATTGGCTTTTTTAGACACACATTTGACTGTCAGAAGGTGATAGTAGCTCTGTACTTAAGCTTGGTTTTTCATAATAAACTTTAGTTGGAAGTGCAGCATTCGTCCTGTCGTGTGTGTTTCCTTCCTGTCATTGTTTTATTCGTGCTGCGAACGGGTTTTAATATGGTTCGTTGAAGCCAGCCAGATATTTCTGACATCGCCCTCCTGCCAAGACAGAAGATGCCCCATGCAAGTAGGTTTATTATATGGCCTAATATGAAGTTCTAAGCTACTTCTCGTGGTCCGTCCCGTTCGTCTCCTCGTCTCGTTTCGTCTATCTGATCTCATGTTCGTCTCGCTTTTGCGATGTAAAGTAATAGAACGACAACACTTCGAGGCTGCATAGTAGCAAGTCTCGTCAGGAGGAACCACTCAAGGGCGTTTGTGCTTATGAGCTCATCTGCGAGTGTAGACTGAGAAGCGAAGTTAATTTTGAAAAAGTGGCTATGCTTTCATCTCCTTTTCTGGATTTCAAGTCAAGAGAAACGGCAAAAAAATCAAATACAATAATACACTTTAAGTAGTACGGCCCGAACATCTCAAAAAGTATTATATTGTTACGGTACACAGCCACGAAGACGATGACGAAGTGCTGGGCTAGTGAACAACGACGACACTGAAGTTAGGCTCTGGTTGTCATGCGAGGATTTGTCAACACTGCAGCAGCCGTCCCATCACCTAAGCTTGACCAGTATCGCTCGCAGAGACCTGGAGACCCCGTCGCATTCACACCTCAGCCGGCGGACGCTACTATAACACTGATCCAATCTGTCTTTCGCCAAGAATTTGCGAATGTCAGCCTTAATGCTAACGGTAGGCTCTGGTCAGCCGTCCGCACAGCCATATGTCTAGCCCACCGTTCCGGTGGTAGCTGCTGCGGCTCCGACTGCGCCCTTCCCGACGGGATACCGCTACCGCAACGAAAGAATGGCGGACCTTGGACAACCGACCCATCTGCTTCAACTGCCCACGTGCCGGCCACATTACTCACCATTGCCGTAGCCTTTGGGTTCCGCCACCACGACCTCGCTACTATCATGATCGCAGCGCCGCCTACGGACCACACCGAAACTCGCATCGTGATACGCCCTCTCGTGACTTAAACTCGCCATCCCCGCGCATGTCCAGCCGCTCGCCGTCTCCCCAGACCCGCCGTTCCCGATGGCCCCAACCTCGCCGTTCATCGTCCCCTCACTTCTCTGGTCCTCTCCCGGAAAACTGATAAATGCATCTTTCTAAGGTGACGCTGCATTGACGACCCAGCCCGAAAATCCTCAGCTGACCCTCGCTCATCGCCGCAATCTTCTAGATATCTGTGTAGATGTTGTCCCTGTTACCGCCCTCATTGACACTGGTGCCCAAATTTCCGTCCTCAGCTCTTCGTTTCGCCGCCGACTCAAAAACGTTGTCACAGCCGCCTCTTCATCAGCCGTTCGTGTCGCCGATGGAGACGTCGCTGCCGTCTTGGGAATGTGCACTGCGTGCGTGAGCATTTGTGGTCGAACTACTCCTGTGCTCTTCACTGTAATCGACCACAGCCCTCACGATGTGATCCTCGGCATCGACGTTTTAACGGCCCACTTTGCCCTGATTGATTGTTCAAGTGACCTCTTTCGCTTAGACGTGCCTCTCTGCTTCGACCACACAGATATCAAGCCACGCCTCCGCTCCATCAGTTTCTGCGCCTACCGCCCGAAACTGCCATGTATGTTCCTTTGGCCCCGTTTCCTGCTATTCCTGATGGTACATACGTCACTTGTCCAATCACCAAAGTTGTTCACCGCCGTAACGTCATCCTCCCTCACACTGTCGTGATCATCACGGATAACAGAACATATATTCGCGTCCTAAACTTCAGCCACTCCGTCCAAGTTTTGCCCCATGGCATTGCACTCGCTGACTTGTTTCCGTTGGCTGACTGCGAAGTTTCTGCCCTCAAGCCTGTGCCTTTGTCTGAGCCCCCTGTATCAGCTTCTCGTTCGAACCTTTTTACTCCAATGATAGCAGCGGATTTGACACCTGAGCAAGCTAGTGCTCTCTCCGAGCTTTTCTTTTCGTACAGCGACATATTTGATTTAGGGAACCGACCTTTGGGTCAGACATCTGTCATTACCCATCGCATCAATACTGGTGATGCCAGCCCCATTCACCGAAGGCCTTATCAAGTCTCCCTTGCTGAGCGCCACGTGATACAGAAGGCGGTAGACAAGATGCTGACAAACAATATTATTGAGCCTTCCTGCAGTCCCTGGGCGTCTCCTGTCGTTTTAGTCAAAAAGAAAGATCAAACTTGGAGATTCTGTGTCGACTACCACCACCTCAATCAGATAACTAAAAAAGATTTTTATCAGCTCTAGAGAATTGACGATACCCTCGACTTCTTTCATGGTGCCAGCTATTTTTCTTCGATCGACATGCGCTCCGGCTTCTGGCATATAGCTGTCGACGAACGAAAATGAGAAAACCGCATTTGTCCCCCCTGACGGACTATAACAATTCAAGGTCATGCCATTTGGCTTCTGTAACGCTTCTGCGACCTTCTAGCGCATGATGGACTCGCTTCTCCGTGGCTTCAGGTAGACAACGTGCGTATGCTACTTAGAAGATTTTGTCGTTTTCTCTACCACGTTCCCAAGTCACCTTCAACAGCTTTCTACGATACTGGCCGTCTTCCGCCGCGCTGGTCTTCAACTCAATGTCAAATAAGGCAGCTTCGGCTGCCGCCAGATCCAAATCCTGAGACATTTGGTTGACGCAAATGGTCTGCAGCGCAACCCTGATAAAGTTCGTGTAGTCCGCGAGTTCCCTACACCACGTAATACAAGTGATGTGCGAAGTTTTTTCGGGCTCTGCTCCTACTTCCGTCGCTTCATTCGGACCTTCGCTGACCTAGCACGTCTATTACCTCCCTTCGGCAGAAAAACGTGAATTTCTCGTGGAGCGTGAGCAAACTCAGGCCTTCACAACGCTCATTGCCGCCCACAACTCTCCTGCTGTCCTGGCGCACGTCAACCCGTCAGCACCTATCGAACTGCGCACCGACGCTAGTGGCCATGGTATTGGAGCCATCCTTGTCCAGTACCAGCATGGCCACTCTCGTGTGATTGCCAATGCCAGCCGCCTCCTATCTCAGTCCGAGCGCAATTATTCCATTACAGAGCGCGAATGCCTCGCACTTTTTTGGGTGTTGACCAAATTCCGCCCTTATTTGTTTAGCCGGCCCTTCAGCGTAGTGACGGACCATCATGCCTTGTGTTGGCTGTCTTCACTTAAGGACCCTACCGGCCGCTTAGGTCGCTGGGCCTTGCGATTACAAGAATACATGTTTACTGTTGTGTACAAGTCAGGCCACTGACATCAAGACGCCGACTGCTTGTCCCGCCATCCCCTTGACCCTCCTGAACTTTCTAACAATACTGCTGACGACTGCGTCTTGTCCATCTCGGACTTTCTTCACATCGGCGTCGAACAGAGTCGTGATCCTTTCCTGCGCCCCATAATTGATCACCTGCGCAACGACAGCTCCGAACCACCCATCAGTATGTTTGTGCTGCTTAATGACCCATTATACCGACGCCCTGTATACGCAGTGCCTGGTGTCATCGACGGTACCGGTACCGGAATGTTTGCATGGGAGAATGCAAACATTATCCTCATTCATAAGAAAGGGGACTCTAAGGACCTTAAAAATTACAGACCAATCAGCTTACTGTCTGTTACGTATAAGGTATTTACTAAGGTAATCGCTAATAGAATCAGGACAACCTTAGACTGCAATCAAGGAAAGGATCAAGCAGGTTTTCGGAAACGGTACTCTACTGTCGATCATATCCATACCATCAACCAGGTGATAGAAAAATGCTCAGAATATAACCAGCCCTTATACATAGCATTCATTGATTACGAAAAAGCATTTGACTCAGTTGAAACCTCGGCGGTGATGCAGGCATTACGAAATCAGGGGGTAGACTAGCCGTACGTGAAAGTGCTGGAAGATATATATAGTGGCTGCACAGCAACCATAGTTCTGCATAAAGAAAGTAACAAAATTCCCATAAAGAAAGGAGTTAGGCAAGGAGACACAATCGCCCCAGCACTATTCACAGCTTGCATAGAGGAAGTGTTCAGAGACTTGAAATGGGAGCAGTTAGGGATGAGGGTAGATGGAGAATACCTTAGTAATCTGCGATTTGCTGATGACATTGCCTTGCTAAGCAGCTCGGGGGATGAACTGCAAATAATGATTGATGACCTAGACAGGAAAAGTAGAAAGATAGGCTTGAAAATCAATATGCACAAGACTAGGGTAATGTTCAACAGCCTCTGGAAGGAACAGCAGTTTGCATTAGGTAGCGAAGTACTGGAAGTAGTAAGCGAATATGTCTACTTAGGACAGGTAGTTACTACAGATCCGAACCATGAAAAGGAAATAAGAATAAGATTGGGATGGAGCGCATTTGGCAAGCATTCGCAGATTATGACTAGCAGCTTACCGGTATCGCTCAAGAAGAAAGTATACAACAGTTGCATCTTACCTGTACTCACCTATGGGGCTGAAACGCGGAGGCTAACCAAGAGGGTTCTACTTAAGTTGAGGACAACTCAGAAAGCTATGGAACGAAAAATGGTAGGGATAACATTAAGAGATAGGAAGCGTGCAGAGTGGGTCAGAGAAATAATTCAAGTTACTGACATCCTAGTGGAAATTAAGAACAAATGGGCATTAGCAGGACATGTAGTGCGAAGAGAGGCTAACCGATGGTCTCGGTAACAAACTGGATTCCAAGGGAAGGAAAGCGTAGCAGGGGGCGGCAGAAGGTTAGGTGGGCCGACGAGGTTAAGAAGTTCGCGTGGGTCAAGTGGATGCAGCTAGCACAGAACTGGGTTAAGTGGAGAAATATGGGAGAGGCCTTCGCCCTGCAGTGGGTATAGTCAAGCTGATGCTGCTGCTGATGATGATGATGATGATGCTACCGACGTAATATGCGCCCAGATGGTGTAGACCTTTTACTTGTTGTCCCGACACATCTAAGCTCTGCTGTTCTTGCGCACCTTCATGATGCTCCTACAGCAGAGCACCTTGGAGTGTCACGCACATACGACAATGTTCGACGGAGATTCTACTGGCCTGGCCTTTACCGCTTTGTTCGAGCTGTGCCAGCCCAGGAAGAAACCGTCCCTTCACCCTAGTGGGCCCCTGCAACCACTCGCAGTTCCGACTGAGCCCTTTTCTCGAGTTGGTGTCGACCTACTTGGGCCATTTCCCACATCGACTTCAGGGAACAAATGGATTGCCGTAGCGAGCAATTCGCCACCCGGTATGCTATCACCAGGGCTATCCCCACCAGCTGTGCCTTCGACGTTGCACTTTCTTTTGCATGACGTCATCTTGCTTCAAGGCGCTCCTCGTCAACTGCTCACCGATCGTGGTCGCTGCTTCCTTTCTAAAGTTGTTCATCACCTTCTCCGCCCATGAGCTACCCGCCACAACTTCACAGCGGCCTACCACCCACAAACGAACTGCCTTACTGAGCGCATTATACGTACACTGACCGACATGATGTCAATGTATGTTTCTGACCATCACCGTGACTGGGACGTCTCTTTACCCCTCATAACATTTTCCTATAACTCCTCCCGGCATGATGCCGCCGGATACTCCTCCTTTTATCTACTCTACGGCCACGACATTCTACTTCCCTTCGGCACCTTACTGCCTCTTGACGATTCATTTTGCAGTTACGCTTCTGATGCCATCGCCCGCGCGATGCCGCCCGTCATATTGCTCGAGAACGGCTTGGTGCGTCTCAGCGTTCTCAAAAGCACCGTTACGATCTCCAGCACCGTAACTTCTACTACCCTCCTGGCTCCCTCGTACTCCTCTGACTCCCAGCCCGACGTGTAGGCATTTGCGAGAAACTTCTGCTCCGCTACATGGACCCTTACCACGTGTTGTGGCAACTTACCGATGTTAGGCACGAGATTATGCCTGTGTGACCCGCAAGTCTCCTACAACCGTCATCCAGACGGCGGTCGGTAGGCGGAGCGGCGCGCTGCAGCTGGAGCCGCTCTGCTACCGAGTGAAGGAGCCGCTGTCACCTCTTCTCTCAAAGTTGAGAGGAAGAGGAGGAAAACGACACTGTAATGGACGGTTTGAACAATGAAGACTTTTTGCCGACATGTTCACGCAGCAGTCAAAACGTTGGAATGCAACAAGGCGGCAACGACGCGTTCAGGAAGCAGACGAACGGCAACAGCGGCTTGAAAAGTTGGTCGTGCTTGTCGACAAGTAAAGTATAACGAGAAGAAACGGCGTGCACAAGAGACGTCGCAAGAATGGTTTGGTTTGTGGAGTTTAACGTCCCAAAGCGACTCAGGCTATGAGAGACGCCGTAGTGGAGGACTCCGGAAAGCTCGACCACCTGGGGTTCTTTAACGTGCACTGATATCGCACAGCACACGGGCGCCTCGCCTCCATCGGAAAGCTCTTCCAAGTCCCCCGTTGACTCAGTGAAACTAGCCCTCACAAGTGACGCTTCCCGTCTCTTTTTCAAACATACAGCTATACGTTTGAAAAAGAGACGGGGAAGCGACACTTGTGAGGGCTGGTTTCGCTGTGTCAACGGGGGACTTGGAAGAGCAACGACGTTCAGAGTATGCGAGAAGAGTTAGTGAACTTGACTCGGTTACGCGTGAATTTCATAGACCATTCGCGAATAATCCCTTCGGTAGTGTGTGACCGCCTAAGGCATAAAGACGGATTGACTTCGGTAATCGAGCTAATTTATTACGTAGCCTTCACCTAGCTTATCCAGAATGAGACGAAAAAGCTATGAGAAGTGCTGTGGTATTTAGAACGTGTAGAGCGAGAAAGACCAGAAGATCCCCCTCTACACTCTGATGGCTATGTGATTACTCGTGTGGAGACAAAGTTTCACTACTTCAGTGATCACTGAAGTGTCTTTACAGGTATAAACGATAAAGATAAACAATACTAAACTCCAAAGTGTTGGGAAGGCTCTCTACTGCTGTACCCACAGATGCGGGATCGAATCCCGGCCTCGGCGGCCGTTTTTCAATGGCGGCGAAAGCCAGGATCCCATGTGGTATGCGATGTCAGTGCTCGTTAAGGAACCGCATGTGGTTCAAATTTCCGGAGTCTCTACTACGGCGTCTCTCTTAGCCTGAGTCGCTTCAGGAAATTAAAACCCATAAACAAAAACAAACGACGGAGGGAAAGTCTAGACGTCCACTAATGTTCTGCGCGATCGGGCAGCGGACGGTCATTACACGCAGCAGGGTCAAACTTTCACAACGACGTTCGTGCGCTCTTGTGCTTGCTAGGCGGTCTGGTAAGCGGTTCCTATCATCCTCCACCTTCTTATCGGCTACTATGTCCACGCTGCGAGCGTTCTAAAATTGAAGTCCGTCTGTTCTTTTTAAGAACGCGTATATGTAGACACTCTCATAATGGACCTCGTCAACGCACAAAGTGCGATGCCAGCGCGCCAAGTTTCATCTTTGTTTGCAGAATGGGAAGGCGGAATAGTAAAATTAATAATAATAATACTAATAATAATAATAATTCTTTCACAGGACAGGAAAGGCGAAGTATCTGTCACACTTTCTCCGACAAGTGTGCGTTTGGATGGTACGCCATCGCTCCTGTCGCGTGGCGTTCCTTGGCGCGCGTTCAAGTGTGGGATTGCAGATGGCAGCAACGCTAGACAAGATGAGACTTCTTGGGCTTTCGCCTTTCACAACTTAAGTCGCTAAAGTTCCTCGTAATTGTTTTCATTTTGTCGGAGGGACTCCCAAGCTTCCGTGTCTTGAATGTTAGCCATTGCCACAGGCGAAAAGGGGCATTGTCAGATTACATGCTCTAGAATGTACCTCCCTGTTCACATTGAAGAAAAAGGTTACCCAGAGCGGTCCATTTTAACCTTCTGCATTATGTGCTCGTTCTCTAGAGTGTAAATGTATGATATCATAGAGTGATAATCGATATTGTTCTAACCAATCAAGTCTAAAAAAATTCTGAGGACGATTACAATGCGCCCTAATTCGAAATTTGAGCGCTGTTATTACGCCATTTTCGCCATGTATTCGGACAAATAACTTGAAAAATGTAGGCATATATATATACAAAGCACACTTTATTTTTCTCATGAGTCACGAGACAAAGAGAATGTCTTAAAAGAAGAGAGAGACGAGCCACGGGCTCCTCGCTGCTCGCCCGTGGCTCCTCTTTCTATAAATTATCTTTGGCTAGGGACTCTCTCGTGGCTCGTGACTCTCTTTCGATCGGTTACACCGGCAACGGCACCGAAGGCGACACGGGTCTATTACCGAGCGAGGCCATCAGAGCTGCGCGCTTTAAAAATGCTATCAAGAATACTAAAATCGATAGACTGTCGATAGTATTGCAAACTGCACTATCAATGATAATACTAATATTAATCCAATCGGTACTCAAAGCGATATTTTTATAGGCGATGAATCGATAACATTACTCAGTATACCATTGATGGTATTATTGAGTGACGCAAAAAGCTGGGTTTGTTGGTAAAGTAATCTATAAAACATGATATTAGCGAGAACGGCACGGACGAAGGACGAGAAAAGACACCACAAAAGACAGAAGACATCACAAACGCATTTTTGCTGCTTTTTTTTTTTTCGTACGCTGTCCTTGTTTCGCCTAATGTCATCTTTTCGAATTTTCAAAAAACAGCCATTTTCTAACGCAAAAAAAAAATGATAAACCTGTCCCCCCCCCCAAAAAAAAAAAAAAAAGAAAACTGGCCATCTCGTTTAGTTATTTCCCTCCAGGTCCCTTTGATGTCAACCACGTTTTAATCAATTCAAAATTGAGATAGTCAATCTCATCTTTTTTTGTTTTGTCTTGTTTTTGTAGCCATCGCCGTATCGCATGTCTGTTTCATGAATATATTTGCATCCCCCTTGCTTCTGCGCCATGCATTGTTCCGTAGTATGAACATTACGTCACCCTGCTCATCTGTTTCAAGTCATCCATTCAGACACCCCTACAATGTTATCCTGACCGCATTATTTTTTTTTTTTTTTTTTTTTGAAGGCGCAACCGACTCGAACAGCCTCCGCACAGTCACAAGCGTCATATCTGCCTTATAGCATTGATAAAGAAGTTGGCAGTTCTTGACGCCCTAAATATATTATAAATGAAAATCACAATGCAACCTCTCCCATAAATTTATTATTATTATTATTATTAGTTGGGAGTTTATTGGCGCAAAGGCGACTGAGGCCAAAGAGCGTCAAAACGATGCTGTTTGACTCTGTGGTGTTAGATGAACGCGAATGGAATTAATAACTAGCCATGCTTCAAAAACGACACTTAAGAGCCAGTGTAAAAGGCGGGAATTCGTGAATGGCATACAATTATGGCATTAATGTGGTGTTGTGATGCGGGCTTAAAATTAAATTTGAATGGAAGCTAAAAACTAAGGTTTGACGTGACCAAGGAAGTGAGGAATTTCCTCCTACCGTGCTTGGCTACAGCGGCCCTGTTGCCAGCACACATCCAGCCAGAAATTCACTGGAAGGAACATCCAGCACTTCTATTTGAGGAAGCCTGAAGGGTCCAGCACCGGCAAACCACGCAGGTAACAATGTCATGTAAAAAGCTAGAAGCTGTAGCGACAGGATAGTTTCACTTTCTGGCTACGTTTCTCGCTTCTAAGTGATACTTCTCCAGTTGTTTGGAAAGCTTGATGACAAATTCTGGATAGGAATGACGTCACTGTACTACTTTTTCGCGGCTGCTTGAATGTGAAAGGGATTTGGGACTTTAATTTGCAGTTTTATAAGTGGCGCAGAAAGCTGGGCTTCTCGGTGTTTCGGAAACGCGGCATTAGCGAGAATAACACGTACGAAGGACCAGCGGAGACATCGCAAACGTATTTCTGATGTCTTTTTTTTTTCTTTCTTTCTTCATACTTGTTGCTCGTGGTAATACCATGTTTCCGATAATTTAAGTGACACAGCCATCTTCTTACGCGGAAATATCAGCAGTGTTCCCAAAGAAAAATTTATTCGTTTCGCTTAGTTGGTTCTTTCCCTTTAAGCCCCTTTGATATCTGCCGTTTTAACGATGCCAGATAATGCTCCCAATGTTTTAATCAACTCAACATTAAGACAGTCAATCCGATCCTTTTTGTATTTGCATTTGTCACCATGCCACGTGTCTCTGTGTCACAAATATTTTTGCATTTCTCTTGCTTCTGCGCCATGCATTGTTCCTTAGTACAAACATTACATCACCCTGCTCATCCGTTTCAAGTCACTAATACAGGCGCCCCTGCGTTGTTATCTTGTCCGCATTATTCTCCTTTCACGGCGCAACCGACTTAAATACGCTGCGCACAGAGTCACGAACTTTGTCATATCTGCCTTCCGGCGATGCCAAAGAAGCTAGCAATTCATTACGCGTATAATATATTATAAATCTGCATCACAATGCAAACTCTCTCCTGATGTGGTACGGAAAGCAGGGGTCTTCAATGTTATCTAATAAAACAAACTGCCCACTGTGCATCATTAGTCATGACCACCGCACGCACACTACGGGAACACCGCGATGAATGGTCGTTTATAAACTAGCACATGAGCAGCATTAGCATCTACCGGCCTTAAGAAAAATTCAACTGACCCCATTTCATTGCATGTGTTGATAAAGGGTAACTGAGAGGAAAGATAAGTGGAACGTTTTGCAACATAATCAAAAGAATTCCAAAAAAAAGCAAAAATACCTGAAAAAATATGGGGAAATAAATAAATCATGGGGAAACGTATAGCATCTACTGCTAAAGCAAAAAACTGGCCTTCGAAGATGTATAATGCCTATTATCAAAGCAATCTCACGAAAGGAATTGCAGTGCCTTCGGTTCTCTTGGTAGGACGATACTACGAGGCTAACTCCCAGTAATCCGTTCTTAAGAAAGCAGTCCGTCATCAGCAGCATTCGGGTCTTCACGTGAAGCATGGTTTCAGCTCACAGGTGCATGTTGTGACACGGCGTGATATCATGTGACACTGCAGTTTGCTGCGGCGCCTTCTGAACGCAGCTCAGATTAGCATATCTTGAGCCCTGCACTAGCAGTATGTTGCTTCTTTTATTGTATCTTTAAGACGCTTAGCCTTCATATAGAGCTGCCATGTTTACCATAATCTTAAAATAAGTGCACTCAATGTTGTTACCAGCTGGAAATACCTCTCAGTAAATTGCATACAACAAAAAATGACATTTCTAGCTCTTTCTGTTATGTCTTTAAACATACAACAAAAGCATATAAAAATAATAATTAAGGCTTAGGCTTATAGCCAACGAAGAATACGAGTCAATGCGCAGAATGTACAATTCCGGACTATGCAATGTGTGCCTCCGTGCAGCGTGAAAATGCGCTCTCTCCTTTTCGCGGCTGTTTCGGGTCTTTGCTGCCTTGGGGCCATGTTTTTCCTGTATTTTATAGGAAATATTTTGAGGTCCCGTCGAATAAAGCTTCTCACTGCCGTCACAGAAACAATTTTCTCCAGAGCCAAGCCTCTCCTGCTTCCCTGTGGCTGTCGCTGTGTCCTTTTCTTCAAGTTTTTAAGTTAGGGAGTGTCCGCTAGGACAAGACGACCACAGCGATATCAATCTTGCTAACCATGATGATAGACTGATTTTTTATAGTGTAAGGGCATCTCGGATTAAAGATCGCTAAACACAAGGTAAAATGTCAGTTCAGGTCAATAAAATGTGCTAGGTGTGAAGTCTAATGATGTGCTAAAGCACAATGGTGCATAGGGCCTAAAAGTTTATTCTCTGTGTACAATTTCTAAACACAGGGGTGTATAGGGCCTAAAGAATTGATTCGTGGTGTATAGCGGTCTGCGCAAAAAAAAATTAAAGAGACATGTATATGTTGAAAGGCTAAGCACTCTCAGCAACACTTCTTCCCAAGAAGACGGCAAGGCGCCTGATGTTGCTTTAAAAGAAAGCTCAACCATCTAAGAAAATGAAACTGGCTGAAGCCCATGTTGATAAAAGATTCCACACAAAAAGCCTAATTTTAATAAATATTTAAAACACTCTTTCTAAAGGAAACATTGGATTATCACTAAGAAAGTTAGACAGATGAGTGGGTATTTGATTCTTGTGTAATTCGGGAAAATGATGTCTCCTTTGCCGTTCAGGTCTCTGACATTCAAATAAAAAATGGATCACCGTAAGCCCACCAATGAATCACCAACACAGTGTAAACTTAAGTTTCAATTCATGAATATTCATAAGGTTGTTAAAGAGGGAATTCAGGACTTGATTCTTATTATGCCATTTCTAAGACGACAAGGAGGTTGTAACACTGAGGGAGTTAGATGATCGATTAATTTATTTTATTTTCTATAATGTATCTCACAGCTAACAGGATACCGTGACATTCAGCGGTGAATATATTGTGTGTTTGTTCAATGTCTTGACCGTGAAAACTGTAGTCCATAAGCTGCACAAGCGACTTTAGTGTACTTTGAAGCATCAGTGTAGTACTCATCGCATATGTGCTTTGCCTGAAGTGACATGAAGTGCACTGTATGGCAATAGGGGACGCATGTGTCCCCACTTCAAGGAACAATAGGTCACAATTAACAGCGTGCATTTTTCAAGGAGGAATTAAGTCTTTTATGGATATTGCATAAAGACTGTCAATCGGAAAGTCCAAATATCCAATACCTTAGCTACTCTGATCGGGTATGGTGGCCTTAGTGATGGTTTTCTTGAAAGCAGTTCTGTACTGGTTGTGTCAAGCAGGAGCCGGCGACATGAATGGTCCGGTTGAAATAATACCTTCGTAGCAATAGCTGTTCCAGTGAATTCTCTTCTTCACGGCAGTGACCACCGGTCCGCCTCAACACAGATGTTATTAACCGGGCTAGTTCGGAAAGCGACCAGCGAGACGTAGGTTGATGCGATGCACCGGTCGAGCAATTTTAGAGCACAAGATGATGCTTACCCTTAGACCACAGAGCCATAGTCAATGCGTGAAAGAACGACATTATTTAGAAGGCTCAGGAGGCAATCACAGTATATGCCCCATGACTGATGAGACAAGATTTTTAGTAGATTCAATGCTTTGAGACATTTTAGACTAAACTGCTTTGTGTGAGCAATGAAGGAAAGATTTTATCAGCAATTAACTGCGCCAAGAAATTTATGTTTTTCTTTTTTTTTAACGGCAAGGCTCTGGCCATTCAGTGTAATGTTGGGGTCAGGTATACCGCGCAGCTTACACAAAATTACTCAAACACTCTTTTTAGAGTTAAGTTTATAACTATTGCCAGCAGCCCAGATATACAGTTTATTAACACCGAGCTGAACCTGTCATTCACAGATGTTCAAGTTGCCAGATTTCAAGCTTATCTGGACATCACCAGCATATACGGAACAAGAAATGGTTTTTGGAAGCACGCTTTTTAGAGAGTTCATTTCGACTATAGAAAGTATAGAGCTGAGAACACCACCTTGAGGGACAGCATTTTTCTGTGTGTACTGCTGTGAATACATATTGCCAATGCGAACTTTTGAAAGTCAGTTCAGACACGTAACTTTATATCGTATTCAACATGTTTCCTGTGGAGCCGAAAGAGAAGAGATAGCGAATGATACCGTAGCGCCAAGTGGTATTATATGTTTTTTCAAGATCGAAAAAGACAGATTAACAATGCTTATTGTATACAAAAGCGTCCCTTGTAATAGACTTAAATGCAATGAGCTGATCAGTTGTTGACGACCCAGCCTTAAAACCAGCTTGGTTTGGTCAAGAAGACCATTGTATTCAAGGAAATATAGAAGGTGATTTTTTTTTATTTTTTTTTTTCAGAAAAGCTTGTATAGGCAGCTGGGTAAGGCGATCGGCCGATAGCTCGCTGCAAGTGTAGCTTCTTTGCCCGATTTTCATATTGGGACAATGATCGCTTCCTTCTGTTCTTTAGGAAAGCGTCATGTGGCCCATACCGTATTAAACAGACAGGTGCGGTTTCAAGCGTGGCCACATGAAGCCTATTTGATCCTGTTAAAACCAGCTACCGAGTTAATACATGTGCCGAATGCAATATTCAACTCTTATAAAGTAAGTGGGCGATCGTACCCTTCTGTGCATGGTCTTTTATTGTGTATAGGCTTCCTCTACTTAGTTACCTTGTGCCGCAAAAATGAATCCGTATAGTGCGCTAAGCTCAGCTGTATATGTATTCAAAGTGTTGCCCTGGTGTATCTGCTTGTTGTTTAAAAAAAGTCACCAATGGGGCTGACAAGGGGTGTTTGGAGAGTGATATATCCTTAACGTACTCTTATTCTCTTGTAAACTTTATGTGCGTCGGAATAAGAGTTCACAGTCGGAAATAACGATGCCCAGTTTTCTCGCTTGGAGATGCGTCGAACAGGCCTGCCATTTGCCTCTGCGCGCTTAAAGGCTATTAGGTTTTCGGCTGTCGGGTATCGTCATAGGTTCAACCACGCCCCCTTTGACTTTCATTATCAGTCTTACATTCTGCATTCCACCAAAATCTTCGTTTGTTACATGGTTTGGTTGATGTTGGTGGGGTGCATTTTTCAGCAGCCTTTTTAATGTGTAGCGTGGTCAAAAGCTGAATTTTATCGAAACCTAAGCCAACAACCAATGAACAGGGCAATATTGAGTGTTCCCTGAACATCTCCCAATAGAGCGGCATATATTTTTAAACTTTTTTGGATTAGTGATGCTTGGAATTTTCTTCCTTGCATACTTCATGGAGATTGGAAAATGGCCACTTCCGTATAAATTGTAAACAACAACTCACTACGTAGCGGCTAAGAGTATCGGAGAGCCGATAGCTAAATCTATGGCTGTGTATGTGCTGTGTGCCAAGTTGTAGTATGTTGACTCCTTTGAGTTAAGTAGACATGATTCAGAGGACAATAAGAATTTCTCAATTAGCACACCTCAAGAATCTGTTCTCGTACAACCTCATAATGGGTGGTGACCATTGAAGTCTCCAAACAAGAGGAATGGCTCGGCGAGTTGATCAATGAGTCTTTCAAATTTTTTGCTACAGAGGCTATACTCTGATGAAATGTACAGTGAACAAACTGTTGTTATTTTACCGAGCATTAAACCCCTCATTGCCACTGCCCCTAAATCTGTATCAAGCGGGATGTTTCGACAAGGAATTAATTTTCCGATTACAATTGCAACGCTCTAAGATAAGTACTGTTTTGCCTATCTTTTTTTAATGTAAAGTACTAGTTGATGACATTTTTGTGTGTTTAAATGCGCTTTTTGCAGGCAAAGTATGTTCGGTGTTAAGCAAGAATTTCATGTATGGAATCCAAATTTTAGAGTAGTCCTCGGCAATTCCAGTGCATGCTGCTCTCAGTAGCCATGTTTCTAGAATGTGAAAAAAGAGAGAGTGGTTTCAGGACTCGCCACTTCTCCTTACCTCGCCACCTTACGAACAAACAAGTGGGTGTTTGTTCGTAATTTTTTGTGTTTCGTTGTTTACGATGTTGTTTGTTGGTTATATTTTTTAATAAATTATTCTGCGGCAACTACAACGTTCATGGTGCTAATGCGTGCGTTTGCATGAGCGAAGGAGTTCGTCGTATTGCGTGGTTTAGTTGATTTGTGGGGTTTAAAGTCCCAAAGCGACTCAGGCTATCAGAGACGCCGTAGTGGAGGTCTCCGGAAATTTAAACCACCTGGGGTTCTTTAACATGCACTGACATCGCACAGCACACGGGCGCCTTGCTTTTCGCCACCATCGAAAAGCGGCCGCCGAGGCCGGGATTCGATCCCGCGCCCTTGGGAATAGTAGTCGAGCGCCGTAACCACTGCGCCACGGCCTACTATTCCCGTGACGGCCTACAACAGATAAAAATTCAGTGGCTGGCTAGCCACCGCCGCAAGCGGCGTTGACCCACCGTACCAGCCCCGTAGGGCCAGGAGCAGCCACCCGCTGTGCGTGGAACGTCATCAAGAAGAACAGATGTTTGGAATAGAAGAACTGTGCGAAAGTGCATGAACAATGTGTAATTTTAATCAGGGCAATTTTAAATATAACCCTTGCATTTTCCACACTCTATTTTTGCGTGAAGTGCTTTCTTTCACACTTCCTTTTTTGTTGTTGTTGCCAACGCAAAGTGGTTAAAGAAGACATCTCACGTTCTAAGCACTCAACTCCAGCGTCTGATACAACGCTTGCTTCGGTTTGCTGGCTCCGAAGCTGACAAAAACCGCAAAGATAATTAGGCATTTGTAAATCTGCGTTGCTTGAGTAAGACAAAATATCAATCTCTTTTTCGCTACAAGGAGAAATAATAAAGTCGGGCTAAACGGGCCTGCGGCTCAGTGAAAATATTCAGCGAAAGCAGTGACGTTTTTTCTTTTCTTCTCTTTCTCTTATTCATTTTTGTGGAATCGATTTATTCTTTATTTGCTTCCTATTTTCTTTCGCTCTCTCTTGACGTGGCTCACATTACACACCATTTTTTATTCTCATCGACAAGGGCTAGTGAGAGGTTCAGTCACACAACTGCTCACAATACGGACACAGTAAAGGCTTTGAGGTTAAAGAAAACATAAGCACTACAATACATGGCACCTCCTTCTGAGGAAGCCATTCTTGGGTATTCAGAGTCGGATAATCCCCCACATTAATGAGGTTTTTACCGTATCGGTGAACACAGCTGCTCTTAACTAAATTAACTTTTCCCTCTGCAGCCGGGGAAGATTGTATAACGAAAAAGATAATGCAAAAATTAGAGGAAAAGTCTGGAGAGGTTTTTACGCAACTCTAACACACACTATACAGACGAAAGCATCCCCGACGAATGGAGAACCTCCGCCCAATTTCCCTAACTTGATGCCTCGGGAAGGAAATGAAACGAGTTGTGTTAAACAGGCACCACATCCACACAGAAGTGTTTCCCCTGTGCACGATTGAGTTTCGAGAGAGAGAGAGAGAGAAAGAGAGAGAAGGCAGAGAGGTTAACCAGGAAAGCTTCCGGTTTGCTACCCTGCACTGGGGAAGGGGAATGAGGAGTTTAAAGGAGAAAGATAGAAGAGAATGATAGGAAAGGTAAGGCGGCGAGGAGCACAGTCACAGTTTCTCAATAAGTTTGTGTCTCTCATAAAACACATAAGTGCTTTGAAGGCTTTGCCGTTAGACGCCTTCTGTGGCCATGGGCCGAGGATTTTCTCCTCTGTGAAAGGACGGCTGTCAAGATGGTCCAGAGCCGAACGCAGCGCATGTCTTTCGCTTGAAAAAGCAGGGCACTCGCAAAGGAGATGCTGTGTGGTCTCTTCGCAGCCGCATCTTTCGCAGTTAGGGCTATCCGCCATTCTCATCACATAACCGTATTTTTTGGTGAATGCAACACCGAGCCACATACGGCACATCAGTGTTGTTTCGCGCCGCCCTTTGTTAGGGGGAACACGAAGGCGCAGCCCAGGGTCTAGTTCCCTGAGGCGTCGATTGGAAAATTCTCCTTTGTTCCAGGCTGAAAGCGTTAGCTCCGCCGCTAAGGAACAAAGTCGACAAGCTGCGTCAACTCTAGATATAGATTGAGTTTCGAGGAGGTCGCTAAACTTAGGATATCATGTGGCAGATACAACACGACATTATAGATCCAAATCGCATGAGAACCACACGCACTGTCCTGACACCAGACGTAAGACCTTCGACAATGCGTCACAAGCTTCCATCCTCGTTCATCTTTCACTTATGAAGGTACGCAAACGAACATACGAATGCATCGCAATCTTTCTGAACTAGCGCACTGCTACGATTCCTTTCAGACACTTACACTAAGGACCAGAGAAAACCAGCAAGACCGTTCTTTCACCTTTCCTCTTCAAGATTACTATCACAAACTTCCCGCGTCTGTTGGGTGTTATCCCACGAATACATTATTCTATTCGCCGCGAGATCGACCTAGAGGTGGCGACACCGTCACTCCGGGAGTGTGGATCGGCGGCCGGCGGCGATCGCAGAAACGCACGCTGCGTAGGTCTGCTTCCGAGTTTACGGCGGGTTTGTTGGCGATGAAAACGTGTCTTCTGCAGTATTTCTGCAATATTGCAGAAAAAATCCAAGGATTTCGCCAAAGCAGCAGAAGAAGGGCGGATTTAAAAAAAAAAAAAAAAAGCACGCAACCACCAGTCTTCTATATTTACTTAATTTGCACGTTTCATGCGCTGTACCGCGCTCACGCGCCTAATGCTTGGGCCTGCCTAATGACAGCTTTGTT
Organism: Amblyomma maculatum; assembly: GCF_055883805.1. NCBI lineage: Eukaryota > Metazoa > Arthropoda > Arachnida > Ixodida > Ixodidae > Amblyomma > Amblyomma maculatum. Next base: position 1,160,095 of record NC_139345.1, read on the forward strand.
TTTCTTATCGACTTTTAAACAGTTTGCGCGTGTCTCATGCGAGTGACTCCGGCGAAATTAGTGTCAGGCCCACGCAGATACAAGGTTCGTGCTGTGACCTGCAGTAATTTAGATTGAATCGAGAAAGCCTGGTTCATCATATCGAACTTGACTCGAGGATTAAGCAGGTTAAATGTAGCATTGGCAGCGCACTGCATGGCGAGTTGCTTTAGATTGAGTGCACATCAACTCTGGCCCAGACAACCACGCACAAGTATTCCCCAAAATGAGATCACGCCGACACTATAAAGGAAACCTCGCCGCACTGGAAAGCTGATTGTCCACGTGTACAGTGCTGAGTGGATTGAATTTGCCGAGATGCTTTTTTGCGGCCGCTGTCATAGAATGTGATAGTGTATTAATGCATGCGCCACTAACTGTAAATGATTTCCTGAAACCGAGGAAAGTATAAGGGATTTCTGATGTGTGTGATGTTAATATATAACGGTAAATTAGTAGTGTAATTATTTTGTTTTGCAATGCGAATAAATTTCACCGTGTGAGAGAACTTTTACACACTTGACAGAATTTACAATAATCAGCGATTAATTTTCAGTAACGTTAAAGTGCAAGCTACGAATTACTCGCTGCGAAGACATCGTTATAAACTACGCATGGGCACTGTCATGTTCTGGGAAGCTATTTTACAGGCTGAAAATTTCTTTATCACTAATAATTTAGCAGTGACTAAATCTTATGCGAAGTGAAATATTAGGGTTGCTTCCAAAACAGATTCCGGATATAAAACTATTCCGAAAGAAATGGAGGTCATCTTATCATGCGACTATAAATATGTATTTATTCCCGAACTAAACACTGATATTTAAGCCCGCATGAAGCTGTTTTACTCCCCTTGTCAGAAATGACGAGTTTTGTCGGGAGACAGCACTTGGACGAAAAGGGATTATAATGATTACAATAGGCTACCAGTAAAGTACATTGATCTAGGTGTATTATGTAATATTTATGGTAACAATTAGGTGCAGGGAATATGTTTATCAAACATTCTAGCATTTCTCTAAAGCAAAATGTGCTGACTAATACTTTTACGGATGCACAAAGCCTTCAACAAAAAAAAAAAAAGAAGAAGAAAAGAAATGTATATTGGCCCGGGTTTAACGCATGAAAGCGGCACCAGCTTTGACGGATGATTGCAGAGGCTGGTTTTGGTGTCGGTTTTTTTTTTTTCATTATTAACACCACATTTACCACGTGAGATTGTTTATTGTGCAGTCAAATCTCACAGCAGGGGAACGCCTTTCGAAACGGTTGTGATTGAATCCCCCGTTCTCGAAATCAGCAGTCGAGCGCCCTTACCATTGAGACACCGCGACAGAGGTTTAAAAGCAAAAAAAAAAAAAAAGTACTCACACAATTCTGTCGTGCATACAGACGGCATAGCAGGCATTGAGTGGTCTATTCAAACTGAATTCTGCTATATGAAGCAGTCTGCGGTTGCATATGTTTTAGTAGCTGCGGTATTCCAAACAGAAACGGGAATATGCGATTTCTTAGCGTTTGCATTAACTTTTATTGACGGCAACGACCTGATTTGCTTTGACACGGCGGTAACGACAATACCATTTCGTTTGAGACATTGCATGTCAAAGGATCTCAAGCGCCGAAGACCGCGATGGATGATGTCCTTATCCAAGCATGACATGCTCGATACGAACAAGAATATTTTTTTTAATGAAGCGTGGGGTTATAGACTGATCATATTTATTTTGCAAGAGGCATATAGGTAAGCGAAAGCGCACAGGAACCACAAAACAAACAAAACACTCCTGTACACGCCGCATGCGCGGGCGTAAATCACTGCGGGCTGGCACGCGACGCGAAAACGCATCCACACTGAGTTGGTTTCGCCGCTGAGCCGCAAGGTGGCGACTCTGCTTGATCTCGAGGCCAATATACGTCGTTTAAAGTTGTGAAAGGAAAATTAAGTCGCAAAACTCATGAATTTGTCGCACTTTCTTCTGGTTATGCTACGAGGCGCAGAAATCATTTTGCTTTGCTTCCTTTTCAAACGAAAAATAATGTCTTTAAGTATTCATTCTCCCCTCGTACGGTTGTGGAGTGGAACGGCCTCGATGGTGCGTGGTTTGAGGTGGAAGACATCCAGCAGTTTCAGGCGTTCATTGAACGTAGTGCGTGAAATTTAGCCATTGTCATTCACAGTCACTTTTTTGTTTTGTAATTCCGTTCATGTGTCTGCGGTTTCATGTATGTCATCGTTTTGGACATTATTCTATTATTGTTTTTGATATTTTGATGTTCACTGTTGTCATTCCCACCCTGCCACGACTCTTACCTTGGGGCTAGCAGTATTGCAAATAAAGAAATAAAGATATCACCCTATTCTCTAGATCCCACGGACAGATTGCAGAGTGATTACAACGGGCTACAGACATGTTACATTATTTCGCGCAGGAGAACGGCCTTGCTTGTTCGCCGGCTAAATAGGAACTGTTAGCTACGAACAAGCCTCAAAGGCAAAACTCGACCCTTGGGAACCCGTACAATAGCACACTAACAAAAATCCAATACTCCCGGTAGCCACGATCAGGGTCCTCGGCAGGTTGGTTCAAAAGACTGCACAGAACACGGAAGCAAAACACCGGCTAGGCGCCGCGCCACATAAGTGGACTAGTGAGTCGCATTGCCGCCAATGCAAGGAAATGACAGAAGTCGACCTGGGCAGGATCTACACACCTTCATGATAAATGAAATCGCATAGTACAGTCAAGAGTTAAAGATACCTGCACAAGCGACTGGTGACCAGAACTGTCATAGTCCTCCATGCGACGCTGCAGTTCTCAGAAATTCCTATAGGGTCATTCCCATTTTTCAGCATGGGAGAGGGGCAGGAAATAACCTCCACAAAGAATATATGTTACGGTCCGAGCGTCGAAGTGCCGGTCTTACGGGATCTGACGTGACGGGGCGGCCCTTTGTCTGCCAGTATACGCGAACTTAGGTCGACTGCTGCCGTTGGGAGTTTTCAACACGCTCACTGAACTATAACTGAAGTCCATAAACTTCAAAGGTGACCCGCTCGTTGCATACCGTTGCGGACACGCAATTTATAACAAGCTCCGCATACAGCACGCTGAGGAGGTGTGTACAACATCGCATTTATTAGTAGGCATTACCAGTAGACATTACCAGGAGCAGTTGCTAAGCCAGTAGCCAAAAACATGCTTCTACGCAGACACGACACCCGCAGGAAGACACTGGCAGGCCCTTGAGAGACGGTACTAGAGTGAACCACGAGCAGTGTACGTGAATGCAGCTCACACATCAGACGCGGAGCATACGTGTCATGTATGATTACACCAAAGTCAGCCTTTATTAACGCCATCAGCTTTTTGTCAATTCTAACGCTAGGCAAAATGAGTAGCTATCGGAGTGGCCATCGCGGATCGCCGCACCAAAACTGTTCTCAGCGAATCTGAGAGCGCCGTTTAAAATTTCGCCAGAAGCTTGGTAAGTGTGCTCCCAATGATAATTATGCGTAACCTATCTCTCAACCACAGCATCAATCTCCTATGGGTCGCAGCTCCGGCGGGTAACTCCAGAAACGAGACGGTTGATCTTCTAACTGTAGAAGAACGGCTGATTGGGCGAATTAGTGAACCATGATGGACTTTAATATAAGTGCACAGCAAAAACGTGACAAAGAAGAGAAGTGGACAATGACGGCGCACCGTCTCTGCGCCGTCGTTGTCCACTTCTCTTCTTTGTCACGTTTTTGTTGCGCACTTATATTACAGTCCATCATGAGGTTCACCGCACCGGAGAAGGGGAGGTCTCTTTGGAACGGACGATGTGCGTATTCTGCTCCTCAGACCGACCTGGACAAGGCGGAAACGATGACACTCAGACAAGCAAAGGCCATTCTTAACCCTTACCGATTATGTCTAATTACAAGTGGTGTATACGACCCTGCCAGTCGGCAACACGGTGACGGAACGCGCGCCGCCCAAGACCATGCTATAAGAATGCGCTGGAAACCCCCTCCAAAGACATTCTTCCCAACTCCCTCGGCAAAGGAAAGGGACAAGATGTTTCCCACTTCAAGTAACACAACGCAACTAGCCCTCGGAATGCGAGCGGGGTGGCGCAGGGGTTACGGCGCTCGACTATTGTTCCCAAGGACGCGGGATCGAATCCCGGCCTCGGCGGCAGCTTTTCGATGGAGGCGGAAAGCAAGGCGCCCGTGTGCTGTGCGATGTCAGTGCACGTTAAAGAACCCCAGGTGGTCGAAATTTCCGGAGTCCTCCACTACGGCGTCTCTCATAGCCTGAGTTGCTTTGGGACGTTAAACCCCACAAACCACAACCACAACCGCGAGCTCAAGAGGCCACCCCTCACAGGAGTCACCGTGGACTCGCCCAAACTAATATGTTCCCTTTAGCAGAAATAAAGTATGCCGCCACCCTCCTGATGGAGCCTTTGATCTTCCCACCAAGAAGCGAAATAGTTTGGCGCCTTTTCAATTTCGCGCCACAAAACTAACGTGGAGTGAACGAAAGTAATTGACGGCATTCCGGCCCCGGCACAGTGGGGTGACCCATGGTCGTGTTCTCCTATGGCTGGACACCATCATCGGGTGGTAAATACATTTCATGCCTGATAAACAGTGAAGAGAGGAAAGGATCGCCGTCAGGAACAAAGACAGACTGAAAGAGTAGAGCCATCTAGTGTGGTCCGACGGCTGGCAGCGTCGGTTGTTGGTGTTCCTAATTGCGCCTGCGACGCCTCATGGCATGCATGGACCGCGTTCAAGATTGGCCGGCGAGTACCAAAACAGCGTGAAAGCTGCGGCATCCGCGGCCGACCTAGATACAGAGTTATATGATTTGTGGGTCCCGAACACTGGCTATACATTACTGATACAGCCCCTGCCAACTCAGTCGCGAAAGTGTTATGCTTCCGCCCCATTGCTTAAAGTGCGCCATGGTCTCCCACAATGTGATAACACCAGGAACCTGCATGCCTGCTCTGTCACGCGCGTTTGCAGCTCTGCTGCCACCACTGCTTTTTCAGTGACACGTCACGCACATTTGTGTCGCAATCAGCCGCGGATGCCGCAAAGTCTACGCTCCATGACGGTTTTGAAAAATAAATCGGATAAATTCCGCCAGGATTGGCATGTTCAATTCACAGCGCTGTCCAGCAGTACCTTTCAATCCAGGAAGAGGCTCTATCAATCAGATAGGGTCCTGAGCAGCTGCCTAGCAGAGCTGGTAGAGCAGCTGCCCACAAAGGTGCATTTCTATGTTTGGTGGGAATAATTATTTTTTCTACAAAATATTGAAAGACCTGTATACAGCATTTCTTTATGGGCAGATGGCTAGCACCTTTCAGTGACCAACTGCACTGACTGGTTCAATAGAAGTCTTGTCAGGGAAGTCACATAGTTCGACTCAAAAAGCATAGCGAAGGAAAAATGATGGGGATGACGACGAGACAGGACAAGCGATCTCGTCTGCTTTATGCCTCGACTGCCTGCGCTATATGCTTTATGAGTTACGATGTATAACCAACACGCCAAATTCTACTCACTTCTGAAGAACATCGTTCGAGCTTGATTTTTGTGGGTACTCACCTGCATTATCTTGCACATGACGTTGCCCGCGACCCAACACACCGTCAGGCGCCATGCCACCTCGAGCGGTATCATGACGAACGTAACAATCAGGTCCGCCACAGCCAGGTGCATCATCATCAGCTTGATGCGAGACTTGCGCGCACGCTTGCCCAGAAGGCTGAGGAAGACGGGCACGTTGCCGGCAGCTGCAGCTACGAACAACAGTACGTACACAATCACTTGTACCAGCGACTTGCGCGTGAATGTCAGCTCTTCCGGGAGAGAAGGAGGTGGGGTGCTGGAGTCCACCACCGCTGTCACTGAGGTGTCGTTTAGTGCCATCGAAAGCGTTGACGCGAATGACTCGAGTTCAGCAGGCCGGTTTAACACCATCATCGTGGCTGGTATCGTTGGACGTGTTGAAACTAAGCTGCATTCGGAGCAGTGAATCTCAGATTCCTAAGGGCACCCACGAGAAGAGTCACCCTGGCCGCGCAGTTGACACTTCAGTTAACGAGCTCGTAAGTTCTGAAGAAACAGCTAAAGTCGTCATTATTTATGGTTTGCACCTGAAAAACGTTCATCGCCACAAGTGAGTTCGAAGTTAGCCCATTACTGAAAGCTTCTAGAAGAGAAGAGAGAAAACGCTTTACGGGCTCTTTGCGCCGTTTCTTTCGAAAGCTAGCTGAAGACAGTACTTACTTCCCGAAGGCGCTCGGACCTAAACAAGATACTCTACGAAGCACTGTCGCATTAAAATTCGTCCTTGGACTGTAGAAAAACGTTATAAGATGTCCGATGTTCTTTTTTTTTTTTTCCTGGGAACAGATTCAAGCACTTCTCGCTACATACTGGGCGCTATGTGCCAGCATCGCTTTACTTCACAAATAGGCGCGGCGCGTGGTATTGCTGGAGCATTGTCTTTGCGTGCACGTTAAGCCCATGAGCACGTCGAAAGCCACATCGGAAACAAGAGCACCTCTTCTGAGCATAAAGTCACTGTTCGGCCCGACGCTTTCTCCAATCAGCAGGCTACACTAACATCACCGAACGACGGAGCGTCACATTTCACAGCGCACAGCTTCCGCAAAGTGGCCACCGTCCTCTGCCGAGCGTCCCGAAAGTTCCTCAGAAGAGCACCCACTTCGTGAGCAGCTCGACGAACAATGCACGTCCTCTCTGGCCCGAGCTCTCAGCGGCAAGTGAGCGCCGACCGGGCTCGCCGCGGTCGTTGCGGCGCGCATCGCTGGATGAGAGAAGGAGCGTAAAGGGAAGGACGTTCGATTGGGCGTAGCGCCGCCAATGGGAGCCCGATGCGTTTCGTTCTCCCTAGGTGGGCGCCTTTTTTTTCCCCTTTTTGAGGGTTGCTTTCTTGATAAATTCCAATGGAGCTTAAGAGAACGAAGCATTTCGTGCTAATGGATTGCGATAAATGCAAACTTAAATATTCAATGCTATTGAAGCAACTTCACCCGCACACTGTGAGACAGTGGTTGTCAATACCAGCAAAAGGCAACATTTCTGAGCATACCCACTTAGCAAAACCACTCAGTAATTAACGTTCCTTAAAGTATGTTCGTTTTCACCGGTTTTCTACACGCGAGCCCCTGATAGTATTTACGTGTCACGTTTCGCCTTGGTCGCCTCAGGTTCTTTCAGTCGGAAGTTAGTAGGAAGTTAGCACCCTTTCTGTGTATTTCGTCTTTTTGCGCCACACTCTCATGTTAGGGTTTCTTGTTTTGAGTTACAATGCATCGATGAAGACCTTTACCATTTGCGTTTCTGGATGAAGTAACTTTCATGAAACAAAACCCTTAATGACTGAGCAAGCGCAGATGTATTTTTTTTTCTTCGAAATATCAGTGCCGTAAAGGCGCTTCTTGAGTTGATAGGTATCACCAAAATCGACTCACATTTGGGGAGCCTGAGCGGTGTGAAAATCATTTAGGCTGCGGAAGCGGGGTAGTTTCAAAGTTTGCGAAAACTTTCCCTTCTACCGTGAGCGGAGATTGCGTTAACTTGCCGAGAAGACAAAACTCAGAGCGCTTAACTAATCTCGACGTGAGTCTTGGCGGGAGGTCTAGATGGGGTTAGTAACTGCTGTTCATGTTACGCTTATATGCGCGCCTGCAGCCTTGGCACGAAGAGAACATATCCGACGCGCGTGGCATCGGCGCTGAAACAGTGCCGAGGATGTTCTTTTAAAAAAAAATGTTCCACGGGCTATCCGGGGAAACCCCGCTGACCAAACAGCCATGGTTAAGCCAGGAGGCGGGTGCCAGTTTTTTGGACGCGGCACCACGTCGTTTAGTTGCCGGACTGTCGCAGCGTCCATTGAAAGATCTGCTGTTTCTTCTGTAAGCCTTTCGCTTACTTTATCATAATATTCATAGAACATCTGTCATTGTGTTACAGCCTTTGTTCACTACATGATTTGCATTCGTTGCATTGTTCTTAAGAGAACTGTAGATGTATTCGTGTGAGCATTGTGCAATTTCTCTGCAACTTTCCTTGGCAGCATAAAGTTTGTTTTCTTTGTGAGTCATTGACTCCAAACCATTCCCTCGCTCGCTACCGGTGAAAGCTGATCAAAACACGACCACGCCTCTTGCGATTTATGCATATAGCAGCTGAATTACTGCGAGCTGCTCATGTAAGGCGACGGTGTCTCCCAAAAGGCCAGAACATCTACTCTCAGACGATTTAAATGTGTCAGGGAGCACGCGCATTAGTAGTGCGTACATGTGGCTTGGGTGTTTGCGTTATTCTACGTATTATTTATGGTTAACAGCTACTACGTAGCGTCATTAAGAGTGATCGTATTTATTTCTTTAACACGCTGTAGTATTACTGACTGGTCGCTTAAGCAATATATACTATATTTCTGTGATCCTCATACGTTAAATAAGCAAAAGGGAAAAAGCTCCGTCGTTGTGGATTGTAAACCAGATTTATTTTGACAATCAAGTATGGAACTTTCTAGCCACCCAGTTTCAAGTAACCCCTGTGTTACATGACGGATAGAAGGTAAACATATTTGCGTGGGCTATTCACTGATATGGAGGCAATATTAAGTGATGTGAAGGGGATAGAAAACCCCGACAAAATAAAAAAGATCAAAATTGATCTGCGATGGTAACAGGGGACTATCATCATTTTCCATGACCGTAAGTGTAGGTGGCGCGACCGAAAAGGAAGACGGATGCGCGTTGACGGCATGGAAAGCTACCGCACACTCTACCGTCTTTCCTTGAGCGAATGAAATACGGTGCTTGCAGGCGCGCTGGAAGCGGCAACGGTTGAATCGCAAATTGAGAAAGAATGTGGCCGACTTAAACAGGGCCATTCAACATCACTGCAAGGTCTTGTGCCGTCAGCATGTAGGGCCCGTGGCGCGTCGCGCTTTCGAAGGCCGCGCCACTTCCCAATGCTCCCTGCGCGCTGTCTGTTTCCCTCTCCCCGATCGTTTGGGGATAACCGGTCCCGCGCGAGGGGGCTATAAAAGAAGGCACGCGCCGCCGTCTCGACCTCTCTTCGCTCCTGCTCTTCGTTCCTGCTTCGCGCCTGGCGCTTCTCCACGGAAGACGACCCGCAGGCTGCAGCCCCTCGGACGACGACCTAGCACCGCCTTTGACGACCCCTGTGAGATTAAAGATGTTTGTTACACGGCCCACTGTGTATTTGTCGTGCGCATCCCTCGGGCAGAGGGGGGCTGAATTAGCACCCATGTGGACGATTTCTCTGCCAACGTGGCGGCGCACGGCAACACGACGGGCCGGTTCTTTGTATGTTAGGCGCGACGCCAGTTTGAGTTTAGGGCTAGCGTGTGTGCATATGAGGCGGAGTGTAGTACAGTGGTGCTTGTACAGTGTTTTAATTTTGTTTTGGGTTATGTGTGTGTTTTTAGTGTCGGGCGGTTCGTGTTTTAATTTTTTTGCGCATATGTTAGTTTGATGAAGTGTTTAGCCTTTTTGAATAGCCTCCTGACGCGGGCTAGGTGGTAGTCGTGCGCGTGCAGCAGTTCTGCGGCTCTCGGCCGGCCTTAGTTGTTGAGTGCAATGCCTCCTAGAAAAAACGTGCTAGATAGGGCCGCCGCTTCGGACGCCAGTGCGTCCGGAAGTGAAGTGAAGGACGCGGTAGAGTCTGCGCAGGTTACCGATGCGGCCGCCCTGATGAGGCAGATGAACGAAATGTCGGTGTTCACCCGTCAGCTCGGTTCGTTGGCTAGCGCCAACCAAGCCACAGCTGCGGCGACAGTCTCGTGTCCGCGGATAAATGTAAAGGTTTCCTCCTTTTCCGGCTACACGGACGTGAAGTCAGTCCACGAGTTCTTGCAAGAACTCGAGGATTATCAGACTGCACTGGGTTCCCCAGATGACGTGGTGCTAGCGCAGGTAATCCCCGTGGCACTTGTTGAGAGCGCGGCGTGATGGAGACGCTGCCAGCCGGCCTTCCAGTCGATGGCAGACTTCACAGATCGCTTCCGCGCCGAGTTCTTGCCGCTCGATTACGAGCGCCGGATGCTTGAGGAGCTAGCGTTGCGCACACAGCACCCAGAGGAGAGCCTCCTCGAGTATGTACGCGCAATACAGGAGCTCTACGAAAGGGCAGATCCCACGGCAACCGATCTTGAACAGGTCGCGCGCGTGATCAGGCAGTGCCATCCGCGCTTCAAGCCGTATTTGCCGGGGACGTGGTTTTGCAAACCTCGAGGCCCTAGCACAGGAAGCGAAGGTAGTACAGGCGGATTTACTCGCTGAATTGCGCTACCAGCCACCCCCCAGGCCAGCCGAATCGCTAGAGCCGCGATGCGCCTGGGCCGGAGGCCAAGACTCCGCGCCGCGCGCCTGGGGCGCAGACGTAATGACGGTAGGGCAGGAAAGGCCAGCGGAAGGCTCCGCGATTCCTCGCGCTCTTGACCCGTACGTATTCGAGCAGCGGCGTCGAGCTGGGCTCGCCAGCGACGTCCGCATAGGCGCGGAGAGAGGGGAAAGACGTCCCCAACCACTTCGTGGAACGCGGCATTCCCCGACCGCGCGGCAGGTGAACGATGGGCTTTGCTGGAATTGAACCCAGCACGGCGCCACGTGGAAAGGGGTCAACGATGTAGATCAGCAGCTCAGGGCCGCTGCCAGGCGTATCCGTGGCCGAGCCCAGCTGCGCTGTGACCTGAAGATGTGCCCGCTGCCGGAGAGGGACCAGCCGGAACAGTCCCGCCATGCCTGCTGCTTCTCCCGTCCCACGGACCAGCTGAGATGGCATCCCGCCAAAGCCAGGCGACAAGCCTTCATATTGTACGCCGACCCGGGCTCGGACATGGACATGGCTCGGCTGTTGGCGGAGCCCGGGTCGGACGCTTAGGGGGGGGGGAAGATGTAGGGCCCGTGGCACGCCACGCTTTCGAAGGCCGCGCCACTTCCCAATGCTCCCTGCGCGCTGTCTGTTTCCCTCTCCCCGCTCGTTCGGGGATAACCGGTCCCGCGCGAGGGGGCTATAAAAGAAGGCACGCGCCGCCGTCTCGCCCTCTCTTCGCTCCTGCTCTTCGTTCTTGCTTCGCTCCTGCTTCGCACCTGGCGCCTCTCCACGGAAGATGACGCGCAGGCTGCAGCCCCCCGGACGACGACCTAGCACCGCCTTCGACGACCCCTGTGAGATTAAAGATGTTTGTTACATGGCCAACTGTGTATTTGTCGTGCGCATCCCTCGGGCAGAGGAATCGCCCACAAGCAGTGGAACGAAGTCTGCAACCGAGCTGACGGGCAACTACATCATGGTTGCACATGGAATCTATTTCGGCGCCGCCTAAACGAAACCAAGACCAAGTCACACCAGCGCGATCGCCTGGCCTGTCTCATATACACCACCACACAACAAGGAAAAGACGTTGTTATCAAGAGCCTGGGAGCCAAGTATCTGCCACACACGCCAACGGAAACCCACCCGCCATACGTGGGGCTGCCCAACGCGTGGCTCGACCGAGACATTACCTTGTCAGAGGTACGGGTAACGCTGCTCGAGCTCAGCCCCCGCTCAGCAGCCAGCTCCGATCTTATTACCAACAAGATGCTACGCAACCTCGACTATGCATTGATCGAGACCCTAACCCGCTACTGCAACGAATGCTGGCGTTCGGGCAAGCTCCCCCGACAGTGGAAAACGGCAAGAACAATCCTAATCCCGAAACCGGGCAAGCCATCGGACATCGGCAACTTGCGTCCCACCTCGCTCACGTCCTGCGTGGGCAATGTGCTGTAGCACGTGGTTGCCAACCGGTGGCAGGAGTACCTGGAAAAGGAAGACCTATATCCGGATACGATGATCGGCTTCAGGTGCAGACTCAGCACACAAGACGCCATGTTACAACTCAAACAAGAAATAATCGACAAGACACAAGACAGCAAAGTAGTTCTGGGACTTGATCTACAAAGCGCATTCGACCAAGTCAAACACTCAGCCATATTAGAACAAGTATCGAGACTCAACATGGGGGTAGCGAGCTACAATTACATCCAAGACTTCTTGACCAACCGCACGGTGGAACTGCACGCTGGAGACCTTAAGTTCCCCGAACACAAGCTCGGCAGCACGGGTACCCCGGAAGGTTCAGTCATCTCGCCGTTGCTTTTCAAACTTGTCATGATCGGGGTAGCGAGCGCAGTAGAAGGGACCGGCGTCCGGCATACGACCTATGCTGACGAAATTATCCTGTGGGTGGCAGGCGGCACCGACGCCAGCATTGAGCAGCAGCTCCTAAAGGCTGTTACTGCCATCGAGCAACACCTTGACGGTACAGGCCTAGTGTGCTCGCCCGCCAAATCCGAGCTGTTCGCCCTCACACCATTACAACCGATACGGAAACGCGCTCCTCCTCGGGAGTGCGATCACATAAAGATCGTCACTGCATCGAGGCAGCGCATCCCCGAAGTTCCCAAGATCAGGGTCCTGGGCCTGCGACAAACCAAGAACGGCCGCAACGACGAGACCATCGACAAGATTACCACCAAGGCAATGGACGCTATCCGGCTCATACATCGAGTATCGACAGGACAGGAAGGCATGCGTGAAGACAGCCTTCTGCGCCTCGTCCAGTCGTTCGTGATCAGTCCCATCACCTACGTGGCGGCCTACCTCAACTGGCAGGTCACTGACAGGACAAAGATAAACACGCTGATCAGACGGGTTTACAAGACGCCGCTGGGATCAATGGGGAACACGAGTACGGCTCGGCTCATGCAGCTCGGCGCCCATAACGCCTTAGAAGAAATAGCCGAGGCGCAGCTCATTGCGCAAATGGAGCTCCTCTCTACCATCAAGACAGGCCGCAGTATACTGATGCCCCTGGGTTACAATCCCCGAGCACCCAGTCGACAATCGCGTGAGATTGCTGACTGGGAGCTCTCGTCAAGCAACACGCCCAGGACCCGCACGCCCGGTTCGTAGACATACAAGCGAGAAGGATTCGCGGCAGTGACCGTTGCGGCGGCTACCAGCATCAAGACAACGGCAGCGAGCGTGCGGTACACGGACGCCACAGACGCCAAGCCGGTTGCCATCGCTCTGGCGATCTCGGAGGCCGAGTGTCGCATCGTGCTCAGCGACTCGAGGAACGCTGTGCTCAACTTTGCCAAGGGGCGCGTGTGCGAGCCGGTGGCCGCCATCATCAGTAAGCTCCAGCTCCAAGACCGCGGCAACACTATCCGCATCAAGTGGTTCCCGGCGCACGCGGGAGATTGTGCATCCTCACCGAATCACAACGAGACGGCCCATTCGGCGGCGCGAGCGCTTATCTTTCGCGCCTACGAGAGGGACCGTTCCGAGTGGTGGTTCGAAACAAAAGACCGAATGACCAGTTACGAGGAAGTGACTAAATGTTACCGCCTAGCTCGACGGACAATGCCGCCACCTCACCCGGCACTTAGTCGGGAGGAGGCGGTCATCCTAAGGCAAATGCAAACCGGGTCACTCCTAGCCCCGTCAGTGCTACGCGTCCTCCACCCAGACATCTACACGAGTGATATGTGCAGTGTATGTCAAGTGGGTCCGGCGGACCAATGGCACATCATGTGAGACTGTGCCAAGTTCCCGACCGAAGCTGCATCCAGGACATACCCGCCGGAACTTCAGTGCTGTGCAAAGTACAGACAAGGACACTGAATTATGGGCAATCCGACAGGCCCGGGGTGCGCTCGAAAAGCACAAGCCTCACAACCCACCACAAACGGGCCAAATGAGGTAGTGCAGAGTAGGGCATAACCCCGGGTCGACGCTTGGCCAGCGTCACGACGCTTTAACCCGTCGTTTGCCGGCTCCTTAATAAAGTTATACATACATACATACATACATACATACATACATACATACATACATACATACATACATACATACATACATACATACATACATACATACATACATACATACATACATACATACATACATACATACATACATACATACATACATACATACATACATACATACATACATACATACATACATACATACATACATACATACATGCATGCATGCATGCATGCATACATACATACATACATACATACATACATACATACATACATACATACATACGTACGTACGTACGTACGTACATACTACATACATACATACATACATACATACATACATACATACATACATACATACATACATACATACATACATACATACATACATACATACATACATACATACATACATACATACATACATACATACATACATACATACATACATACATACATACATACATACATACATACATACATACATACATACATACATACAGTTGAATCCCGCCACAACGAATACCGCCACAACGAATACCGCCACAACGAAATTTCCGCGACAACGAATAATTTTTTATTCCCCGCGAGTATCCTATAAGAATTAATGGCCTAAATTTCTCTGCACAACGAACCATTTTTGCAGAGCGTTTCCGCTTCAAAGAAATTTTCGCGTTCAAAATCGAAACCGAAACTAGTTTTATTGGCGAGAAGTCCAAGTCAAATCCAAAGCCACATTAAGCATGAAATCACGTGATTGCAGTTCCGCCATTTTGGCTTTGTGTCGTGGTCGCGTTGTTCACTCGCTGCCTTTCTCTTCGACAACGACGAGTTTTCATCCGCAGGACACGATGGCAACGCAAGTGAAAAAACGCAAAACTCTTTCCCTTGAGCAAAAAGCTCAAATAATCGCCCAAGCAGAAAGCGGAAGGAAGAAAGCGGCAATTGCTGAAGACTTCGGAATTTCTGCAAGTTCGCTGTCAACGATTCTAGGCAATAAGGACAGCGTGAGAATGGCACTTGCTTCAGGCACATCCTCGAAGCACAAAAAGGTGACGCGGCTCCTCCATGAAGAGTTGGACAAAGCAGTGCATGCGTGGTTTGTGGAAGCACGAGCCAGCAACGTCCCCCTGTCCGGAAGCATCGTCCAGCAGAAAGCCTTGAACTATGCATGCCTACTTGGCATTGATGATTTTAAAGCCAGCATTGGCTGGCTAAACCGTTTCAAGGCCCGCCATAACATCGTTGGAAAAGTGTTGTGCGGCGAGTCAATGTCAGCAGACGTGGACGGAGCAGCTGCTTGGAAGGCGAGTAACATGGCCGGAATTTTAAGCAACTTCGCGCCTGCAGACATTTACAACGCCGACGAGACCGGGCTATTCTACGAGATGTTGCCGGCTAGGACGCTCGACTTCAAGGGGCAGCGCTGTCACAGCGGCAAACAAAGCAAAAAACGCATCACAGTGCTGCTTTGCACAAACATGGATGGCTCGGACAAGCGTCCGCCGTTAGTCATAGGCAAAAGTGCCAAGCCGCGCTGTTTTAAGAGAACTCGTAGCCTACCTGTGCAGTACAAGGCGAACAACAAGTCATGGATGACCCGCGCTATTTTCACCGAGTGGATGATGGCATTCGACCGCGACATGAAGCGGCAGGGCCGTAAAGTTTGCTTGCTTTTGGACAATTGTTCAGCGCATCACTCCGACGAAGTCAAGCTCACTAACACGGAGCTGAGGTTTTTCCCTCCCAATTGCACGTCTGTCTTACAGCCTCTCGATCAGGGCGTGATTCTTAGCCTGAAGCGCGCTTACCGCGGGAGGTTAATTCAGCGGCTGCTTTTTAACACTGAAACCGGCCGAGACACGAAGGTGGACTTGTACGTGGCACTGCAGATTATGTCTGCTGCCTGGAGCACACTGGGGCGCTCAGTAATTGTGAACTGTTTCAGGCACGCCGGATTTGCCGAAGGTCGACCCGTACACTCTGCTGGCCTAACACCAGGCGTTACAGACGACGACGAAGAGGCGTCACCGGCTCCGGGGATCGCGGCCGCCTGGAAAACGCTGGGAGAAATAGGAACCGTGCCGCCTAATCTCGAGCTCGACGAATACATCGGCGCTGACGCTTGTGTTGTTGTTCACGAAGATGTGAGTGATGAGCAGATCATAAAAGCTGCCCGGAATGGTAAGGACTCTTCCGATGAAGAAGACGACGACGTACAGGAAGCGCCGGCTGCGGCAACTGCCGTACAGGTGATGGACGCTTTTGATGTCATCAGGAATTTCGTTGCTGTCCGAGACGACGATGTTGCAATGGGTTTGCTGACCGAGTGCGAAAATCGCGTGACGGCGTTGCTCGCCGTGAAGGGTAAGCAAACCAAGCTTACAGATTTTTGGCATTAAACGCCTTTGCTGCTGCTTGGGCAATTCTTTCTGCGTTTCACGTCAAATTTTTGCGATAACGAAGTTCCGCGAGAACGAATTTTTTTTCGTGCACCATGAATTTCGTTATAGCGGGATTCAACTGTACATACATACATACATACATACTGTGGGGATTCATAATCCCCTGCCCCCATTATAAAGGGCCGCGCGTAGTTACCACGCGTGATTACATGCGCTCTTGGGGAGGACCGCGAGGAGAGGGCACACTGACCACCCTCCCATCCTCCCAGGCTCCCGCGGCGACACCGCACGGGTTTCCTTCTTTCCTACCGGATACCCAGGAAGCCTCCTCTCCCCGAGCCGAGGTGAGATGCGCGTCTGTCGCAGCTCCCTCGGCGTGCGCACGGTTCAGCATTCCCGTCGGGAGACCGCCGCCTTCACCCTCTGCTCCCGGTCCAGCGCGCACTGACTGCCGCGGGCCGTGAGCACGAAGCCGCACGCAGGTGAGCAGTACCTCTCACTCCTCGTGCGTGCTTCTCCCTTAGGTGGTTCTATTTCACCCCCGTACGCGGCTTTCGCTCGCTACACGGCGGTTGTTCTTTAGTGTGTTTTCCTTTGCCGTGTACTCGAGCACAATAAACTGTTCGAGTACGAACTCGGTGTCTGTCCCCTCTGGCTCGAACCCGCCGCAGTAGCGACTTCTCGCACCGCGGGTTGCGGGTCACAGCTCTGTCTGCTAGGGCTGCACGTCGGGGCTAGAAGGTGACTGTAGCGTCTATTCCCCTCGTGGCGCATTCTTGCGGGAGTAACACCCCCACATCTTGGCGCCCGAACGTGGGGCCAGAGGTGTGACAAACCGAATGTCTGTGCATCGGGTTTTCGACACAGACAGGCCATGGAAGCGAGCATGCCTGACTTTCAGTCGCTGCTAATGCTTTCCGATATGGCTTCCTAACGGCAACCTATTGGCGCGGCTGTATCTGCTACAGCCGGTCCATTCACAGAGGCTGACGCTAGCGACGCTAGCCCCAGTGACCTCATATCGTTTGAGCCGAGCTGTGCTTCACGCGACGCACTCACTCAGACACGCGGCGACGCAGGGCACTTTTCGCCAAGCGCTACGCCGCGAGGTATGGAGTGCTACCCTGCACATCCCAGCCGGTCGTTCAGCCAGATTTCTCTGGCCAGACCAATCCCCAAGAGGCTATGCTGCGCGACGCTTTGCGCCTCATAGAAAGCCTCACGGGTGTCGTGCAGACGACTCTGCACACATCCGCGCCAGCTGCGAGACCGAGGTTAGAGGTGGTTTTGCCCAGTTATAGCGGTTATCATGATCGTGTCAGTGCCAACGAGTACCTGGACCGCATGCTGACTTACCAGCAGGCGACAGGGCTACCCGATGGCGAGATTCTGAGACGCGTCGGGCCAGTCTCAATGACCGATCAGGCTGCCCGCTGGTTCCGCCTCACTGGCCACCGGTCAAGCACGCTGGATGAGTTCCGAACGCGGTTTCGCGAGGAATTCTTGCCCGCAGATTACGAACGGCGTCTGCGGCGCGAGCTGGAGCTACGTACTCAGCACCCGGACGAGTCCTTGCTCGAGTACGTGAGGGCGATGGATGAGTTGTATCGTCTCGCATACCCCTCGGCTCCGAACGGCGAGAAGGTAGAGCGTGTTACGCGACAAGCTCACCCTACCTTCGCAGCCTACCTGCGAGGAGCTCAGTTCAGAGATTTGGACGAGCTCGCCTCGGCAGCCAAGCGCATACAGGCGGACATTCTCGCTTCGCGCACCTATCGACCACTCCCGCCGGCGTCGCACGCACTTGAGCCGCGATGCGCCTGGAACGGAGGCACTTTTCGACCTCGTTCCCGGGGAGCCGAAATGGTTGCATTGAGTGACGGACAAATGAGAAACGGTTGGCACCTGTCTGACCGAGCTCTCGACCCGTACACTTATGCCATGCGTACAGCACACGCTACGCCCGGCCAAGACACGCAGAATCGTGGTCGGCATCCCGACACGAGGACGCAAGTGCAACGCGCACCTGCAACGGTAAACCCTGCAGAGAGGTACGGTCAATCGGCGCGCGGCGACAGCAGCCCCGCCCGACAACGGCCGACTGCCCTCTGCTACCGGTGCAACCAACCAGGGCACTACGCCAGGGAATGCAGGCGCCCCGCTGCCCGAGAGCACGCGCTTTCGGGAAACGAGCGGAGCCGCCGCTGAGCACGACTGCACAGCCGGCCGCGTCAACAGCGGTGCTCAGTGAGTCACACGAACTCCTGGCCCCGTTGGCTTGTCGTTTTGGTCCCCCCAGCGACACGCCAGTGCCACTTATTGAGCTTACTGTCGTCCGGCGTAAGTTCATGGCTTTGCTAGACACAGGAGCGTCCGCTTCGTTGTTTGGCGACGAGGTATGCGAACATCTCCGTCGGAGTGGGATCCGATTGCGAGAGAGCAACCTCGCCTTCCGACTAGCCAGTGGCACGGCGCACGCGAGCGGTGCCGCGCGGCTTGTGGTGCGATGGGAGAAACGAGTCAGGCGCCAGCGCCTCACCCACCTCCCCGGCCTGTCGGTCCCAATCATTCTTGGTAGAGACTTCCTCCCTAAGACGGGCATTGTTATTGACGTCTGCAACGGAGGATATAGGGAGCGAGCATGTGGCACCCTGAAACCTTTCGTTCAACCTCAAAAAGCATCAGAAGTACCCTTGCTATCAGATGCTACGCGCAGACGTACGCAACAAGCGCCCGAAAAAGCTTCTCGAAACGCCTTCGGCCTGGCAGACAAATTCGCCGGTCAACCGCGCCGAGAGAAAAGGCGCGGAGGGGACTGACTCCCCTCCCGCGCGACCCCCTGCCCCTTTTGTGGTTGCACTTTGCGCCGCGGAGGAAGGCAGGCCTCCCCCCCCCCCTCTGCTGAACAACTTGAGCAGTTTGTCAAGGGAGGAAAAAGCGCGCTTGTCTCAGCTCTTGAACGAGTACGATGCAGTATTCACTGAGCGGCCTGGCTGTACTACGCTAGTAAGGCACAAAATTGAGACAGGCGACGCCGTTCCTTGGAAGTGCAATCCCCGGCCAGTCAGCTTGGCTAAGAGGAAAGCGCTTGATGACGCTCTGGATGAACTTGTCGATACAGGCGTCGTGGAACGTTCAAACAGCCCCTGGGGTTTTCCAGTGGTGCTGGTGCCCAAAAAGGACGGAACTACCCGCCTTTGTGTGGACTATCGCCGCCTGAACGAGGTGACGCGGAAGGATGCCTATCCACTTCCGAGTATTCCCTCGATCGTGTCCAATGTTGGCGGAGCGAAGTACTTTACTACGCTCGATGCCAGTAGAGGATACTTTCAGGTGGAGATGGATCCCGGTGACAGAGAGAAGACTGCATTCACCTGTCACAGGGGTCTTTTCCAGTTTACCCGAATGCCATTTGGCCTGGTTGGAGCTCCGGCGACGTACCAGCATCTTATGGACCGTGTCCTAGGTGATGCAAGGTGGCACTACGCTCTTGCCTACCTAGATGACATTGTGATGTATTCGGCAACCTTTGATGAGCACTTACGCCATCTCAAGGACGTGCTGGAAAGACTGAGGTCTGCGGGAATCACTTTGAACCCAAATAAGACTCAGATAGCGGCGACCCGAATAACCTTGTTAGGGTTCACGCTAGACAATGGACGCCTTCTGCCGTGCGGGGATAAACTCCAGGCGATTCGGAAGTTCCCCTCGCCGACAGATGTAGGCGGACTGACACGCTTTCTGGGGATGGTGAACTTTTATCGCCAGTTTATCCCAGATTGCGCCGCTCTGCAAGCCCCCTTAACGACTTTGTTAAGGAAAGGTGTTAAGTGGCATTGGGATCCCGAGCAAGAGGCTGCACTGCGAGACCTCACTAATGCGCTCGCGGAAACCACAGAACTGAGGCTGCCTGACCTGAACAGGGAATTTGTGATCCACACGGATGCATGTGACTTGGGCTTAGGAGCAGTTCTGCTTCAGGAGCACGAAGGTAGCCTGAGGCCGGTGGCGTTCGCCAGCCGCTCATTAACTCCCGCAGAGAAGAACTATTCCGTGACAGAGAAGGAATGTCTCGCGATTATCTTCGCTCTGCGGAAGTTCGACTACTACGTCGATGGAGTCGCTTTCGTGATTGAGACTGATCACATGGCACTCACATGGCTGAGACGCCTAGGCGAGCCGAGCGGGCGCCTAGCGCGATGGGCGCTACTTCTCCAGCGTTACGACTTTACCGTTCGCTACAGGAGAGGTAAGAACAACGTGGTAGCAGACGCGCTTTCGCGCGCACCCGTTGGCGGCGGGGGCAGTACCCCTGCTACCCCCTCCGCGACGCCCCTCAGTCGGAGCAGCGCGACTGCAGCTACGCTCGGTCATAGCCCCGAGGGAAGCGCGGCCGACCCGCCTTCCCTGGGCGAAAGCGTTAACCACTTGGACTGCGTCAGTTCGGTGGGGAGCGCGTTCAGCAGAAGGGAGCTATTAGAGGCTCAGCGAGAGGATCCATTTTGTCAGAAAGTGTTTGACGGGCTCAGGGAGCCGGGCGGCGCGGCCGCGGCGCACATGGAGGCAGCTGGTATTGCTGCCCGTGCGGGGCGCTCGAACACAGCTGGTAATGCTGTGAGCGCAATGGATTCCTATCTGCTTGACTCTGACGGCGTCCTGCTGAGATACTTCCCCTCCGAGAAGGATACACACGAGTCCTTCAAGGTGGTGATTCCACGCACGCTGAGAAAGGCGTTGTTACGCTACTTTCATGACACGTGCATCGCTGGGCATGCGAGCGGCCCTAAGACTTTTCTTAAGTTGTGTCGCTTCGCTACCTGGCCTGGCATGAAGCGGGAGGTGATTCGCTACACCCGCTCGTGCGACGTGTGCCAAAGGGTTAAGCCACGTGGTGGACGCACACCTGGGCTTATGCAGCCGATCAATAGCCAGGCTCCCTGGCAGATTGCGGCTTGTGACGTCATGGGACCCTATCCCAGGACCCCGAGCGGGAACTACTTTCTGCTCGTTGTCACAGACCATTTCAGCAAATGGGTGGAGCTTTTCCCACTGAGAAAGCTGACGGCACGCGTAATCATGGGGAAGCTGGTTGAGGTGTTTACACGGTTTGGCTACCCCGAGCAGTTGATAACGGACAATGCGTCGTACTTCACTGCTGAGCTGTTCGTGGACTCCTGTGTTGCCCTCGGCATTAAGCACAAGAGAACAACCACGTACCACGCCCAGGCGAATCCCACGGAACGCGTGAACCGCAACATCAAGCACATGCTAGTTGCATTTGCGGAGACGCACAGTGACTGGGATACCCGTCTCCCCGAGATTGGGTTTGCTCTCAGATCAACCGTGAATCGCTCAACTGGGTACACACCTGCCGCCCTCAACCTCGGCAGGGAGCTGTTGAACCCCGTAGACCGTACTCTGCAGGTTCGCAGCAACAACCCGAACGCCAGATCGGCACGCGCCGACTACGCGACCGGGCTGCGCGCGAAGATGACGGAGGCTTTGGACAAAGCACGACGGAATCTGAGCACTGCTAGCGCAGAGCAGAAAGCGCAGTATGACCGCTCTCACCGAGAAATTCACTACAAACCGGGTGATCTCGTGTTGAGGCGCAGTCATGTCCTGAGCGACGCCAGTAAGAAGTTCTCCGCTTCTCTGGCGCCGAAATGGTCAGGACCGTACCGAGTTTGGCAGAAGGTCTCTTCGCTCGTGTACAGGCTGGCGGACTTGAAGTTAAGACCGACCGGCGGACCGGTGCATGTCTGTGATCTCAAACCCTACGTTGACAGAGGGAATGAGTGGCCCGAGGAGGACGCACTCCCTCGCCAGCAGGCAGCTGTACCGGGAGGCCGATGTCGTCGTTTGAACATCGCGCCTCGTTACAACTTGCGCCCACGGCAGACGTAACTCTGACCAACGCGCAGGGAGTAATTTCTCGTGCTGAACACGAACGAGACGTCCTGTCGATATTCAGTACATTTTGCATCCAGAGCAAGCACGCGCTTTCTCTTTGGAAAAGTCCGAGTGGGGGTTGGTTCAAAAAAAAAAAGAGAAGAGAGAGAGAAAAAGGAAAAAAATGTAACTAGGGAAAACATAGCATTGCAGCCAGCAAAGAGGGGAGCCGGCAGAGGCCACGACGACCGTTGCAGCATCGAGAAGCAAACCATCCAAGGAGGGACCACATTCCCGAACCCGGAGCGAGCTGTCACCGACGAGCAGGCCACGAAGAAAGAGGGCTTCCGGTCGACCGCGGAGCAGGCGAGCCAGAGTTCTTGGAACGGGCTCCTGCGACTACCATGACGAGGGCTGCTGCAGAAAGGGGCCGCCATGGCGCCGTTCGAGTCTCGTGGCTGTGGCCTCGCGGGCGGCAGCGCTGGTGCCCCGCTGTGCAAGTCGACGCAAACCCCAAGGTCAGCACTCCTTTTCCAATGTTTTCGTTACGCGGACAGCGGAGAGCGCCGGGATGAGGGAGAGGGTGTGCCTGGCGGAGAGGGAAAAGCGCGCGAAGCAAGCCCCGCGGACAGCGCACTTGTCACGAGACCGTTGGGCAAAGCAGAGGCAAATTTTAACTGCTCGACGCAAACCCCGAAAAGATGCAGGCCCAAAAGCCCAATTCCATCGGCCATAAGGGGCAGGGACGCAATGATTACCACCGCCCGGCCAGTACGGGACCCGCTGCAAAGAGGCGCTATTATCCGGACCACGGAACACTGGGAGTCCCCCCGAAGAAGAACGCCCGCCCGGGAACGACTACCCTTAATGCTGGGGGACGCTCGGGCCGCTCCGGTACTGCGACAGCGGTCGCCGCGCCGGAGACCCGCTCGGTTGCAACCTGGACACACCAGAGGGGCACGGAGGCGCCGGTGAGTTATTTCTCGGACCGGCCCTGGAGAGTGCAAGTACGAGCGCCCCGCAGCAAAAGCGACCACAGGCTGCTGAGCATGTTCCAGGGCCGGACCGTGGAAGATGAAGATCGCCGCGCTAACGGCACCTCTCTGCCTCCGGCGCCCGGCTCCGTGTTTTGTGTATGCGGAGGCCTGGTGTTGTCCCGCGCAAGTCACCGTGGCTCCAGACTTCACCGCGGCTGTGACGAGAGGAACCTGGCGGAGCCTGCTGCGCCGCCGTCATTCGCGTCGCAACTCGGCCCCGCGGCGGCGGAGATGATGCGTCGGCTCGCCGAGGACCCGGCGTACGCGCAGTGGTTGCTGGCGATCGCTCGCACCGGTCCTGGGGCATCGGCGTCACCGCTGCCGGGGCCGAGCCAGTTGAGCGTCACCGGAGCAGCGGAGGAGCCTGCCTGCAGCGACGTTCCTGGTGGCCTTTCCCCCGCGCGGCCGGGTCGGTCCCGACTGTCCCCGAGTGCTCCAGAATGGACCCCGTCATCGTCCTCGACGACATCATCGGCGGACCCGCTGATAGATTTCGCGGAGTTGATGGGAGATTAAGAACCAACAGACCCCCCCACTTCGGAAAAGGTGATACGGCGGTTTTAAGGAGGGGGGGATGTGGGGATTCATAATCCCCTGCCCCCATTATAAAGGGCCGCGCGTAGTTACCACGCGTGATTACGTGCGCTCTTGGGGAGGACCGCGAGGAGAGGGCACACTGACCACCCTCCCATCCTCCCAGGCTCCCGCGGCGACACCGCACGGGTTTCCTTCTTTCCTACTGGATACCCAGGAAGCCTCCTCCGCAGCTCCCTCGGCGTCTTTTGACGGTTGGGCGTGCACGCGCACGGTTCAGCATTCCCGTCGGGAGACCGCCGCCTTCACCCTCTGCTCCCGGTCCAGCGCGCACTGACTGCCGCGGGCCGTGAGCACGAAGCCGCACGCAGGTGAGCAGTACCTCTCACTCCACGTGCGTGCTTCTCCCTTAGGTGGTTCTATTTCACCCCCGTACGCGGCTTTCGCTCGCTACACGGCGGTTGTTCTTTAGTGTGTTTTCCTTTGCCGTGTACTCGAGCACAATAAACTGTTCGAGTACGGAACTCGGTGTCTGTCCCCTCTGGCTCGAACCCGCCGCAGTAGCGACTTCTCGCACCGCGGGTTGGGGGTCACAGCTCTGTCTGCTAGGGCTGCACGTCGGGGCTAGAAGGCGACTGTAGCGTCTAGTCCCCTCGTGGCGCATTCTTGCGGGAGTAACACCCCCATAATACATACATACATACATACATACATACATACATACATACATACATACATACATACATACATACATACATACATACATACATACATACATACATACATACATACATACATACATACATACATACATACATACATACATACATACATACATACATACATACATACATACATACATACATACATACATACATACATACATACATACATACATACATACATACATACATACATACATTTGCTTCCAGTGGTCTGTAAAATAGCCAGGCAGTCGTCAGTGCGATCAACTGTTTCTAGCCCGTTCAAACATTTATATTGCGCAACAACAAGACATTTTTTTCGCGAGTTCGCGGGCGGTGTTTGACTACATGTATATGGCGACGTCGCTGCGGAACGGCCTCATTTTTGTTGTTGTTTTAAAGCTCATGGTTCCGTGTTACCGCCTTTATCACATGCAGGTCCATTTGCGCCTCCTGGTTTTTTTTTCGTCGGATTCTGGCGATGGCTATTTCTTTTCCAGTTAATGGATCGGCATCGATGATGATAGTGATATGAGCTTCAGTTGCAAATAGCACATACTCATGGTGAAGGGATTCGCCAGTGTGCATCGCAGATAAGATATACACAGACAAGCAGTCAACTGGTTAGATAGTCTGTTAGATTAAAATTTTAACCGAAATTTAGGAAATTAAAGCAATGCATTCTTATTCTAGAAAGGAATCTAGCGTATCTAATTATAGAGTAGTGAATAGTATCGCACACTCGTTTCAGGACATATCCCTTGGTGCTTGCTGTCGGGACCCAGGCTGCTTGTTCAAGGCCCAGTTGGTTCATCGGGACAGGAGCAAAGACGAGGCGGCTGCAATCCGGAATTTGATGTGAGATAGGAAAACTTTTATGTACAAAATTTACATGGTAGCGTTTTAGTAGGAGACTGACTGGAGCAACAGTCTCCGTTTTACCGATCCACGACACAGACTTGTCCCTTTTATAGGGCTAATTCCCTATGTCCCTAGATGAAAGGCAGGCCAGTTTATGAGGGAGTGTATCTGTCTCCTCACTTTCCCACACTCTCACACACACGCACCAACACTGCTTGCGTTTGCTGACACGCTTCTCTGACAGGTTCTGGCTTGAGGGTGAGGAGGTGGCCGTCTAGACGGCGTGGATGGCGTCAGCCGCTTGTCTCCGCACCTGGGCTCAGACATCGGTCCTGTCGTCGCCGGGCTGCATTCAGAGAGACCACTTAGCCGAAAGCTGTCCCCGTGGCTCACCACGGGAAGAAAGGAAAGAATGCACGCCCGCTCTTCGTAGCGAGGCTCGAAAATTGAACGGACCGGAATTTGGTCGCTTCCACTTCATTGTCCGTTCCTCTACTTGCTGGCGGGACCCTTAATTGTCGCCGCGTGAGGAACTGTTACCTCCGGCCGGCCGGCGCCAGGTGCCATAGCATCTCACCGGCACCGAGGTTGGGCGCTCATCACCAGACGATTCCCCTGCTCTGGCTTGGGAGGGCAGCTCGCCCGATCACAATAGAGGGGTGAGTGGCGCCTGCTTCCCATCTCGATCTTTTGTCGCCGCTCGTCCGATCACAACATTGTCCTGAAGGATAGGAGGATCGGAATAGCTAAAATGTCTTAGTCGAGAGGTGAATCCTCAGGTCAGTTCTACAGAAGCCGAAAAAAAGGTATAGGCATATATGTATATACATATATGCATTACAGAAACCAACAGTCAGCGAGGCTAAGATTACACACTTGATCAACCAACCCACACACGACAGCGGACGAGAGCAGGACGAGAGGACGATAGCAGAGGCAGGGGGGCGAGAGCAGAGGCGCCGACCAGTACAGAGCAGTACAGGAGTACGCCGAGCGAGGGCGTAACTGTCCTCCCATGGGAACGCACTCTTCGTTTCGAGAGCAGCGCGCCACGACCATGTAACCGCACTTCTCTCCCCGGCATTCTTCGCCTGCCCGCAGTGGCGGCAGTTGCAACCCGAAGAGAGGCCAACGCTCCGTGAAGAACCGCTTGTTTTGTATGCCTTTGTTCTCGCAGCGCGGCGACCTGCCTCCTTTGGCCCTTTCGACACCAGAAGCTACTCTCAAACAAGCATACAGCACCTGAGCAATGCTTTCCGCTCGCCGTGCGCCGACGCTTTGCAGCCGCCATTTTGAGCGTTGCCGAATCAAAAAAAAAAAAAAAAAAGATCGTGCGGATATGACGCTTTATGCCATGTGACTTCCTCTACACTCGCTTTAGACAGGGGAGCAGGCGGGAGTGTACTCGGGTGACCTCAGCGGAGGAAAAGCCCTCCTCCTCCACCATTGGAAGTCAGTGACTCTACTCCTGCTCTCCCACTGGTGGGCTCCCGCTTGTCTGATAGCACTTTTGAAGTGCTCTCAAGTGCGCCTGCTCTCCCAGTCGAATTCGCCATTAGAGGTTCAAAATTGGCAAAAAGCCTGCTTGTGGTCGTAAACAGTCTGCTTCAGATATGCCTGAATAACTATGTTTCAATTATTTTCTCTTAATGCTTCCTTTCAATACAAAAAGGTCAGCTCAATTATCAGTGTATTGGTAATTGCAGAAGGCCGTAAAACAATAACGTGACTTTCAACGCTATACCAGCGAAACCTTCATCCCACTTTGTTTTTCAGCAGGCCGTAGGATCAAATATATAGAGAGTGCAGCTGAAAGAAGTAGTAACCGCATTAGCGCGACTCTTTCGTGAAACTCTAGCAAGGGGAAACAGAAGGAGGTCTGGCAAACACATAAAGCCTGCTACTCTAGAGAATCAACTTGGGCAAAGCCGTCTGATGCATAAACGAACCATTCATTTCTGAATGCAGATGCCGGAAGCTAACAGAGCAAGTTCGTTCGAAAACTATGTAAGACATGATAAGGCGTCTCACGAGAGCTCTTTTAAGCTTCCCTCGTGAAATGAAAACGCGAAAGCCTAACGAACCGAAATTATAAGTGAGGGAGCGACGCTTCAGCGGCATTATTTTTGCTGGCGAAGACCACGCATCTTCGTCGGAAAGAATTCTCGCTAACCCATTTACGAGTAATGTAAGACTAGAAGAAGGCGGACTTCAGAAATAGCATTAAGAGCAGCGGTGTGTTTTCTAATCACCCACAACCTGTCTTAATGATCCTCCCGCTGTCTTTCACATCTCCAGTTCAGAAGAAGCAAGCGTGTTCGACCGACGCACATCGCTCAGGCTTCCGACAAGAAATTTCCTTTCTCAGTGCAGCGCTAACGCCGTACTCTAGTTATCTCAGCCAGCATCAGTTTTAGAGAGTTTAGCTCCAACAAAATTATTAGCTTTCATGGAGGCATAATGTCTCCTTTGATTCCTTTGATTAAAGATACCCACGCTTCTCGTGTTTTCTAATGTATAGGGTACACAATATGGACTTTTCGAAGAATTTCCGTTCATCCTGGACGTGCGCACACGCATGTACATTGATCGCCCTGTATTTTTGGAGTCTGTTTTTCATGTACTTCTCTTTCTTTGTCTTCAAGGTGACCCACAGCTGTGCAAAAGTAAAGTTGCGTATGAGTAGCCTGTTTCATTTTCTTGTTTACTCGTTCCCGTTACAACGTTGTCCCAATGACAGCCAAAGCCACCAGATGGCGTTATTAATAGTAAGGTTTACCCCACTGCGACCGAACAGTCATGTGGTCTCGATGTGGGCTGTGCATGTGTTCAAACTTTGAGGGCTGAGGGAAGGGGGGAGGGGAAGTAATTAGCGAACAAAGGATGAGCCACTAGAAGTAAATGATGGCTCCTAGGACGCCTAAAAAAGAGTTCTGACCATCACCCGCTTCAGTGCTCTATTCGGGACGTAGCACCCGCGCCAGGCATTGCCTCTAGTTGCCGCCGACGCCGCATCTTCCCCTGCTGTTCCGGAATGGGGATTTTGGGGGCCGCATCTCACGGTGACTGAACCGTCGCGGCACCTCTGGACACTGTATTCCGTTTCTGCAGCTTGGCTTCTGTTTTGCTTTTCAGTCCGCTTTGAGTTCGTTCTGCCTTCCATATCTGCTGTAATCACATGTATGTCTTCTACACATTCTTTGATAGAGCGCACATCTGACTCCTGAAATTGTAATTGCTAGTGTTACATTACGTCTAAGGTGAATGCACACCAATGGAATGTGTACTACTTAGTATTTTGTTACTCATGGTATAGAGAATCAAGTTAGTTTTATTTCTCTTCCGTGAATCTGATGGCTCGCGCTAGATTGTCGATGTGAAATAGCCCTGTGAATATATTTGCTGTCGGTGACTGACATCCCGGCTCTGTGTCGTTTGCAGCGCTGAACGTAAATCGGTCACCACTAAGCGTCAAACTTCACACTCTTTTGCTTCGACTCGGCAAGGTGCCTCAGAGTTCTCCGGAGCTGTGACTTGGGGCATTTTCAGGACCGCGAAATTAAAAGAACTAGCAGGAGGAAAAGGGCGCATTCAGCGATCAGGCCGACAGCTTTTTTCTAAACCTATGCGCTGGCAATAGACAGAGATGACGCTTGGCGCAGAGTAAAGGAAAAAAAAATTATAAACACTTCCTAGACAGAGCATTTCGTGGAGTGGAATAACGACTCGCTTCGCTCCTTGAAGATTCCGACTGTTATGTGCACAATTTGATTAGTACTAGGGATAATTAGTTCATCCGGTCTTATAGGGAGGATGCCCCGTTCGCGATTACGCACCATATTCTAGACCACACTGCTCAGCCCTGGCAACCACCCTCGTACGAAATTCCAGTTGCATACAGCAATCGTTTTATGTCAGATGTCCCAGTTAACTTGTAGCAAACGTTCGGAAAAAGACGAAGTTTGCCAGCCCAGTACACTAAGAGCGACGGGGCCGAGTCTGGTGCATATTTCCCGTTCGCACAAAAGTTATTTAGATTTTTAGTACAAATTAGTTAACCTCTGTAAATACGGGCTCGAGGAAATGGGTGCTGAATTAGAAGCTGCATGATGTGTTGAAAAACGTTTTTCTGCAGTATTCGCACACAGCCACAATACACGCCGGTTTATTCACTGGGCTTAAAAGTTATCTCGTGGCTACCTACTGGGCCAAATCCACGCTTAGAAAGCTCTTGAAGAAAGGAGGTTTCACTCTTAGATGTGTAACACCGCTGTCAATTGAAGGCTTTTATAATTGTGTGAATTATCTTTTGAGGCCAGCAAATGAAACCACTTAATGTTTACGGCAGTTTATTGACGCAAACGCTTAAGCAAGCTGTTCTTCAAGACCATCTACAACTTCTGTATTCGCACTTGTTCCGAGCCAATAATTAAAAAGGTGGCTCAATTATACTCACTATAATAATAATAATCAATTATTCAATCAATCAATATTTATTTAATGTGCGCAGGAACACTCATGTGGTCTTCGTGCTGCAGCACAAATTAAAAAAAATAAAAAAAGAAAATGCACAAACAAGTTTTACACACACAGAGAGAACACAAAAGAATAAATAAATAACACATTAATGATACTGAGACGAAAAGTGTCACGGAAAGAAGGAAACCAATGAGTAGCATCTCTTATATACAACGGTAAACGGTAGATAGAGAGAAAAAACAACAACAAAGAACTGACATTGATTATAGTAATATAGAAATACACATAAAATAAACAACCATTCCAGGCGCAACAAGTGCGTGGTACTTAAAACACAGGTTAGAAATGCAGGAAAATGCAGCAAAGAAAACGAATTGAACGCGGACCATTAAGATTCGAGTATAAAGTTTAAAGTTAAAATATAAATAAGAAACAGATAAAAAGCAGTACAAGATACTTTAAACAGCACTGAACAGGGGAAAAAGCATAACGTGAAGTAAATTAAATACAATACTTAGGCTAGGAAGTGGAAGTTATATGTGATAAATACAGTTTAGAGTACAAAGCTACGAGCGTCCAATATAAATGAAAAGAGCGAGTTTTGGAAGGTGTCAAGGTGAAGATGTCAAGCATTCCTATTCCCATTCTCTCAAGAGGGGAATGGGAATGAAGAAATGGAGAAACTTGAAACGGTCTGAATTCCCTCATACTCTTTCGCGGAACGCGCAGAAGAATGTACTGTGAGAGCTGGGGGCACATAATGTGGCCATGAAGGAGCTTGTATAGAAAAAGTATATCTACTCTGACATGACGGCAGTTAAGAGAAGGAAGATTCAGTGGGGTACTCTTGGTGGAGCGAGAGGAGGAAGTTGAGCAAGGAAAGCGATATCGAAATATCCGTACAAATTTTTGCTGCACTCTGTCAACCTTGTTCCAGTTCGATTTACAAGGGCCACTCCAAACAACCGACGCGTACTCCAAAAGCGGCAAGCATATGGACAGGTACAGCTTTAGGAATGGAAGTGGAGTACGGAACTATCTCGAAAGTCTGCAGACGAATCCGAGTGTCCGCAAAGCCCGCTGAGCAATGCGTTTAGTATACGAGAAGCTGAGGGTGCGGTCAAAAAGTACACCAAGGTCATTAATTTCATCAACCCTGTCCAACAGCACAGAATTCAAAGAATAATGGTAGAGAAAGCTGTGCGTTTTATGAGTAAATGAGACAACTCTAGTTTTGGAAGAATTTAGGGTAAGTTGATTCTTCGCACACCAATCAGAAAAAGCAGATATGTCCGATTGCAACAACAAGCAATCTTGAAAAGAATGTATGGCTTTGAATATTCTATATCATCAGCATGAAGATGAAACGAGGAGTTCTTAATGACGGAGGAAACGTTATTAATAAAACCGGAGAAGAGAAGCGGACCTAATACAGAACCTTGAGGAACTCCACTGGTTGCAGGATAAACGAAGGAAGTTTGTCCATTGACACTGAAAAAGCAGGAGCCATCAAGGAGATAGTTACGTAGGAGGGCTACGATTGAGGCTTCGACACCAGAGAGTAGAAGCTTTTCAAGCAGTAATGAGTGAGTAAAAACGTCGAAAGCTTTGCTCAAATCACAGTACACAGCGTCAACCTGACCTATCTGAAGAACTGCTGCAGAGGCATATGTCATAAACGTGACTAGGTTGGTTGAAGTAGAGCGACCCGATATGAAGTCATATTGATTCGGTATGATGACATGTTTGAGATGGAAGGAAAGTACATTATGCAAAGCTAATTCGAAAAGCTTAGAGGTTGCACATAGAACAGAAATCGGACGATAATTAGAAACATGAGATTTGTTTCCTGACTTGAAGACAGGAAACACGCGTGCTATTTTCCACACGCGAGGAAAGGCAGCATTTTTCAAACAGTTATTAAATATGGCACTCAGTACTGGCACAAAGATACAACTGAAGGCTTTTATTATGGTGGCTGAAATGCCATCAGGTCCAGGAGACAAACATGATCTTAGACGCCTAAAACTCGCAGTTATTAACTTCTCGTCAAAGAGAAAGGAATTATATGGTGCACCAGATGGGAGGCATACTGAATCGCAGTGTGGAGGTTTGTATACGGAGGAAAAATGTTGGGCAAAACTGTCGCAACGGCATATTTACATGGGTGTTTGCAATGGCAGTGAGCCCAAAGCGTTTCTGCTTAATGACGCGGTGTTTTAAATGGCGCCGGTAGCACAGGAGTAGACGACACGAATAATGCAGCCCGTTTGAAAAAGCGCTGACGCTGCGTATTCTGTCTTGCTCCGTGTTTGATGAGGCATCATTGCAGCTGCGCCTTCTGCCCCCAGTTGGTGCTTTAAAACCCGCCTATAGCGAAGTTCGTAATTACCGGAAGCGTTTTCTAACGCAGTCTTGTCAGAGCAAAAAGCGTTTCTCAATACAGCATCCACAGTGTACACTGCAGACGCCGCTATACACTGCACCAAAAGCAGACGACTGCAACGAGACTGAAGTAGCACAGCACCCACCTAGCCCGCTGAAGGACTGCTGTGTTCTCAATAGAGCCAAGAACATATTTGGATTTCTCTTCCAGTACATTTAGCTAGGCGCTAGACACCCTTTCTAGTTGCTAGTAAACCTGGAGCTCTCTCCAAACGTGTGTCTGTCTCTGCTGTGGTCCGTGTGTTTTTTATGCGCTTTCCAGGTTTAACATGTCTAACCAACTCGCCCAAACGCTGCCATTATCTCCAAACTCCCTCATCGTAATGTCATAACCAGCCGCAGACACCAAAGAAAAGTTATCAGGAAGAGGTTTTAATTGACAGAGTGTAGATAAAACGTTGTTTAGGACAAGATGATTTATCAGTGCCCCTCACCACTGCCGTTCACTCTCGTCGCCAAAGCACTCTTGAGATGAGACTACGCAGTAGAGGAGTTGCATGAAATCTGACGAGTATCTCTCTTACAGTGCGTAGAGCGCCGTGTATTCGGAGATTCAGCGCTCAACGTTTGCGGCGACATGCTGCGCGTGCTTTCGGAGAGAGCACGAAACTCTCAAAAATTGGTAACGTGCCTTTTACTTACGCCGAAAACGCAGCGCACCGGGGCTTCCTGGAGAGAGCATGAAACAGCATGTTCAAAGTTGTAGTTGGAGCAACTATTCCAAGCCGCGACCCTTAAGCACTCTCATTTACCTCGCTTAACCGGGCTTAATGCCTGGGGGGTACAGATCATGTCATCTTTCCTCTGCTAGACGTTTGGCCGTCTGTACCAATAAGAGCTAATCAATATCTCGAGAAAATGCTGCTCGCTTCCTACTTCCTTCCCCTGTCCAATCTTTGGGTGAATCTTGAAGATATAATAAAAATATCACCCCGAACAGGCAATTTTTGCGCCAGAAATTTAAAATATCTTAAGACCTACGGAAGAAATTAAATTTAAGGGTTCTTGATTCAATTTACACGGAATAAAAAATCTATGCTGATGAGAATTCCTGATGGGGACAAAAAAGACTCATGAAAATAGAGGACTTCGCAGAAATGGGAATTTAGTTATTGTGAATCCTTAAAAGAAGACACTCAAAAAAGATAGCCGTCGCTTCACTGCACTGAGCTGGGCAACCAATTTTTTTTTTCTCTGTTAGACATATGCAAAACGAAACATAGGATAAATGTTAAGTCTACGGGATTCCAGACCCTGGCTATTCTCCGCGAGCAAAGTGGAATTTTTGCTTAGCGTGGCTGTCTCTTCACTAACAAGGTCAGGGTGAGCTATTGGATGATATTTCCTAGGCACCGGGAAATATTACATTATGGTGCATCGTGGAGCTGATTTTATTGTGCGCTTAATTTGCTCCTCTTTGTAGTCCGCTGAAGTCATTTCTTTGAAAGATTTAAGGAAAAACACAAAGGAAGAGATCAAAAATTTTATCCTGGGTTTCAGACCCAGTTGTGCTGAAGTACTCTGCGTAGCAGGGGAGAAGCCTGCGCTTGGGGTGAGCATCGCGCTGTGGTTCTCTGTCGCTGACAAAATGCGTCTGCGGCGTTTTCATTCGAAAACGTTATCCAAGCGCATGTATTTTCTGCTCGTTGAGAACTGGGAACGACATTTCTTTTGTCTTGCGAGCATCGCATAGGCGAAAATAGGACAAACTGCGAAAGTCACGCGTTCTCGAATCAGTGTTACAAGAATGCTCGGAGGCCAACTTTCGCGTTAATGGCACATCTGTTGTACTTGGCCATTGTGTAATTTCATGGGAGAAATCGGACGCTTGCACTCATCGATCACCTACACGTTTTAGTTGCAGTGCAGTATGCCGCACGATGCTCGTGTTTCGACATTTGTCACATCGAAGCGAAGATGCCCTTTGTCTCCACCCGCCAAGGTGGCGCCCTGGCACTTAGCTGCTGAGCCGAACGTTGCCGGATCGAATTCTAGCTGCAGCTACCGCATTTAGACGAGGACGAATCAGGCCATCCGCTGTGTGCCGTGAGTGCTCTCTAAAGGTTCCCGATTTGCGGAAATTCAAACACAGTCGCTGTTGGCAATTTTTCCGAAATGGCGCCTTACTGCGGCCGCAACGCGACCCCTTCACCACCGGAGTTTCGCTGTGCATGGCTGCGTGCTGCTGGTGCTGCATAGCAAGCACTTTCGAATAGGTTCTCACCTCGGGAGAGTCATTTCAAAACATTCAGCTTGGCGATGTTAGTCCAGTGCCTTCATTTTACGCCAACGAGACGAAAACGCCGAGTCATGTCATTCAATTTCTACACCACTGCCTGAAGATTAAAGCTGATGAAGCTTTAGATGCAGAAAATGCAGATTTGCAAGCGAACCACTGAATAGATGGTGGTATCCACGAAATTTTCAGAGAGACGGCCTGTTTCTTCTATGTAAGCACTCGTACGTGCCAGTATGGTTTTGTCCTCTTTTAAACGGATGTCTAAGGTTTCAGTCATGGCTGGTCGCATTTGCGGCTGCGATGCGATTGTGGCGATCGCTGAATCGTACCTTGTTAATCGTACCTGAATCGTTAAAATTGTAGAGGGTCAACTGTCATTGAACCAAGTTTCACGAGAGTTAGGCATCGGTCATAGCCGCTGTCACTGCTGTCACTTCAATTTTGGCTCACTCCGCACTTTGTAAGCCTCTCGGTAAGGGGTTGGTCTGGCTTCTCGTTGTTCAGTGGTCTCGGTAGTCTGTACGGCAAAGCTGCGATCGCTGTCTTTATGGAGATAGCACATGCTTATAGCATATTTAGATAGGTTAAATGAGGAAGCG
This sequence comes from Amblyomma maculatum, assembly GCF_055883805.1. Lineage (NCBI taxonomy): Eukaryota > Metazoa > Arthropoda > Arachnida > Ixodida > Ixodidae > Amblyomma > Amblyomma maculatum. Next base: position 1,195,228 of record NC_139345.1, read on the forward strand.
ACGCAGATTAAACTTCACGAAGACGACGATATTCAATGCACAGCGCGAGATTGTGTTGCAGTTTTACACGAGGCGTGGTCGGCTACGGCGATACCATAGTGCTGTCGTGACTGGGCACGACGATAAAGACAACTATATTTGTTGCGCGCAATGCGAGATGAAGCAATATGAGAAGCACCCTAAGTAGCACGAGTTCGTAGGACGAATGAGATTTTAGACCCAGCAATAACGCTAAACTCGCGAATAAACACTGAGAGCTAACGTTCTAAAACAAGCCTAAACTGAAAAGGCCGGAGTGATGACATACTGGAGCATTTGAGAACGTAGAAGCCGGCTGGCGATAAAATGACTCTGGTCTGCTACACCAGATTGGGAAAAAAGATAGGAAAGCAAAGAGAGAGTTGAAGTGCAAATGCAAGGCGATGATGTCAGAATGTAATGAATTGCTTGGCATGACCTGCGCAATAAAGAAATCCGCGCACATTCTGCCAATGAGCCCGCGCCTTCTATACGCATGAGTTGCCATGCATACACACGCGCAGTTGCATAGAAGGGCTCTAACTACGCACTGACAAGTCCCGGCGCAAGCTCATATGCAGATGCGTGATCTGCAATGTAAATCATGTGAGTGCACAGAGAACAGCGCTTACCTTGTGTCAAAGAGGAGAATTCAGCTCTGACTAACCTGGAAACTTCAAAGCTGCATCGGAATAAAGTGGTGAGGCGGGTCAAGTAACTCGCGCTAGACCAGATCGGTAAGTTTCACATGACCGGTTCCGCGCTATATATACTGTATTGCCGACTAATGAAAAAAAGAAGCCCTCTTCCGCTGCTCGATTCTCCGAAGGCACATCGAAGGTATCACGCCTCATGTCAAAGACGTGGGCAGGCTTGCTTCGAGCGGTTTTCTTCAGAGAAGATGAAGTGACATTTGAAGGCCAATACTGAGTTTCATGATCAGTGGTCGCGCTGAATCGAAACTGCAAAGAATAATAGCAAGCAAAGCTTTTAACGCACAAGTTGCGCGCTGGGAATTGTTCCGCAGAATACGGCGCTCTAAACCAGTCCGTTCGCGAATGTACAAGTATGTAGTATGCTCAACTTAAGTGATGGCTACACGCAAATCATATTCGGGTACAGATTTTTGCTTTGAATTCCAAGCAGATGATTATCGATAGTGAAACCATCGAGTTCTCATCAATGATTGCTGAAAGCCTCGCTTACCTTCGTGAATGCAGCATTTTAGTCAAGGTGCACTCGCATTTTTGTGATTTTCTCGACGTCGAGGAAAACTCGGCGCTGAAATTCTGATGTTGCTTAACGCGGCCTGGATCAAGGCGGGTCACGGTCGAGTGTGGTTTCATTTGCACGATCAACGCTTGCATACACGGACCGAAGATCTCCAGTTTGTGATCGGTTCTTTATTTTAGACTGACTAATACGAAGTGTTTAGCTGAAACCAATTATGTGCTTGCCTTTTATCAAAGCAGTGAACCAAAGAAACTAACCATCGCACCCAGGCTACTCAGACGAAGCCCTTCTTACGGTGGCCATTTTGGCTTGGCTGCGGCGCCACCAATAGTTCCGGAAAATCGCCATTAGGCGCCTTTCATAGCCCATGACAAATGGAAGAACCCTAACCCCCTGCATATAGCCTGCGGCCGCGTAGGCGCAGCAAGCTTGAGGAAATGAAGAGAAGAATGAAAGGCAGAGTTGATAACTATCTATTTACTATTACGGAGGACTATTTTCTTACAATTACGATTATCTTCTTAAGAAATCTTCTTGCGATTGAACCAACGAAAAGCGAAAAGCGCTTCAGGTTAATTTTCAGTGAAGTGCCAAAGTCGTTCTCTGGCAGTGTTGGAGAAAGCTCAGTCTGCTATACAGCCCCAAGAGTTGTTGTCGAGCTAGTTGGCTTGAGTTCCGCTCGTCCTGTCCTGTCTACTAACTTCGTGTCGTCTTTTTTGCAAGTAGTCTATCATGACATTACAAAATTTTCTACACTGCTGTCGGCACGGAATTGTTCAGAACATGACCTGTACCTCATGAGGGCCCAGATTGCAGAGGAGGCCGTCGGTAACGGCGAAAGTGGAAGTTTCAGATGGCCATCTGTCAATATTCGAGGCTGGACGTGGCAGGCATATCTGTCCGACCTGAAATAAGACTAATGATGCCATCTTATCGAGTAAGGCTTTCGCTTACCTCTACAAAGTCGCGTCGCTGCTGCGTGATTGCCAGAACATCGCCGTTGTTTAGCAGGGTCTGTGCAAAACTAGAACTACACCTATGACGTCATACTAGCCGTGGTCGCCTTGCGTTGAAAGGAAATATGGGAAATTTAAATGTACTCGCTTATACAGCCTTCAAAAAAAAAACAAGGTCGAAATTGAAATGCTCTTCTTTTGCAACTTAATGAAAAAATTGAGTTGTTCAAAGAGCGGTCCGAACTACACAGACTGGACCATTTCGTCACATGCAAATTGGACGACTTGAACAGACGCGCTGTATGGTGTTCAAGTGGGCCTGTTGCTTTTATTATTGCTTTATATCATTCTGACTGTCTTATTTCTATATTCTTTTTGTTCTGTGATCCTTATTTTATCTTCTTTTTCTCATTTTTCTTCCCGCCTGCTTTATGACGTTGCACAGTTGTAACATCGCTGTTTGCTGTAAACAGCTACGTTTGCAGCCAAAGAAAAATATATGTCACGGCATGCATTGTCTTGCCTTGTGGCGTTTTGTAATGTTATGTCGCATTATATTAAGTTGCTGCGTTATGTCACGTTGTTTTGTTAGGCAATGTTATGTTATGTTATGTTATGTTATGTTATGTTATGTTATGTTGTGTTATGTTATGTTATGTTGAGTTTAGCCCCCTGAAGTGAAACAAACTACGAGAAACGCCGGAGTTGAAGGCGATGCAATTTTGAAACACCCTCTCGGCAGGCAGCTGCATACTGGTTAGATCTGGCGTCAGTCTTGACCTGAAAAACAAAACGTGCACCAATGTACACATTAAGCCTCCATCAACAATGCACTACAGTGGCGGCACCGCGCGTTATGGCCACAATGCATTAAGCGTTCGCATTCTCCAGTGGTTTTTGTGCGGCAACGTAGCATAGCCGTCATAGTTTTAGCAACAAGGCCCCAATTGTTGCAGAAACACTGCTGCGGCAATGTCATAACCAGAAAATAAATCGCTATGGCTTGGAGGGTTATGAGCTTATTTGGCAACTTTACGTGTCCTCGCAGATCACCCCGTTTGAGGCGATATATTGCGCTCGTTTCTTAGTGTAACCGTTATTGTGCCCACGTGACGGAACAGCTTCTTGCGTCGGCAGTTTCATAAGTCTCGACAGTTTCATAAGTCTTGCATAAGTCTCGATTCACATGTAAAGGCCCTGAACATGTTGCAGCTTATGTCTGTAGGAGGCACTTGAGGCTTCATTTTATTACGAATTATAAAAGCGAAAGCTTTTAATGGCTCATGTTATCGTGGACAAAGTGTGTCCTTTTTTGCGGCGTTAATTGACCGAGGCGGGATGCGTCTCTGTCATCTGTAATGCCACACTTGAACGCGCGCCAAGGAACGCCACGCGAAAGGAGCGATGGTGTACCGTCCAAACTCACACTGGCCGGAGAAAGTGTGATAGATACTGCTCGTTTCCTTTCCTGTAAACAAATTATATGTAGCTCTGCAATGAACGTCGATAACAGAAGTCTCATCTTGTCAAGCGTTCCTACAATCTGCAATCCCACACTTGAACGCGCGCCAAGGAACGCCACGCGACAGGAGAGATGGTTGATTCATTTATAGGAAAGCGCGGTAACTGTCTCACTTGTTTCCTGTGGACACCTCAACCGCGTAATAAGGGACGGGAGGAAGGTGGGAGTGAAAGTCGAAAGGGAGAAAGAGGAGCCATAGTGGAGGGCTACGGAGTAATTTCGACCACCTGGGGATCTTTAACGTGCGCTGACATCGCACAGCACACGGACGCGTCTTCGTTTTTCCTCCATCGAAACGCAGCCGCCGAGGTCGGGATCAAACCCGGGTACTCCGGCACCGTAGTCGGGCGTCTTACCACTGCACCACCCCGGCAGGGCACTGGAGAGATGGTGTACCGTCCCAACGCACACATGTCGCAGAAAGTGTGAGAGATACTGCGCCTTTTCGTTCCTGTAAACCAGTTATAATTATATGTAGAACTGCAACGAATGCCCATAAGAAGCAAACGATGAGAAGAAAATAATAGGATAAGAAGGGCAGGCGTTCACCTTTCTCCTCTTAAGAGACATCTAAGAGACTTTCTATATGTTTTTATTTTTACTGTGATTCATAAGTAGGCGGTGTTCTAAGCAAGGACTTACCGTCACCATTTAAGACCAGATCAATATTATGCAGCAGTAGCTGGAAAGGAAAGATATGCGGGGAGTGGTACGAGTTGAAGCGTCCTGCAACATGCGCCTGTTATTTGATTGCTGTTGAACGACAAAACGCGAGATTGCACGAATACTGACTGCGGTGTAACCCCAGGCAGCACGTTGGCGGATGCGACAGCTGATTCTGGTTAAAAATTCTGTCGGAGCATTAAGCTGTTTACCATGGTAAAGCGAAAAGCGCATACACAGAGAAGAAAACGGGACAGAGCTCTCTTCAGCTCTTTTGTTTTGATTATGGTTTGCACTTACTAAGAACAAAAAACACAAGTTGCGACAGTGAAAATTGTTCCGAAGCCCATTTCTAGTCTCTCCTCGTCATGTTCGTTCTTTGTTCTGGCCACAGTATTTACTCGAACCAAAGTCAGCTAAATTCTCAGCCAAGAACGCTGATTTTAAAGCCAGGAAAAGATAATTTTCGCGGAACGTAAGTCGTTGGAATAATGAAGAAAAGTATTAATAAAATCAAAAATTTTAATAATAGCTATAAAAAGCAACCGACATTTATCTACAATGTACCTCGAGTATTTACTCGAACCAAGGTCAGCTAAATTCTCAGCCAAGAACGCTGATTTTAAAGCCAGAAAAATATAATTTTCCCGGAACGTAAGTCGTTGGAATAATGAAAAAAAGTAATAATAAAATCAAAAATTTTAATAATAGGTATAAAAAGCAACCGACATTTATTTACAATGTATCTGCCCTCACTCATTCGTGAATCTTGGCTGGTCTCCGGCCCATACAAAAATTTCCTATGGTCAGCTATAGAAAATCCTTTTTATGGTCGGCTATAGAAATTTGGCCCAAATATCTATAGCCGCTTCTATGACTGTCTTTAGGTTTTTTTTATAGTCTGCTCTATAGAAGTGTTTAAGCTATTTTATAGACTTATGGCTCCCTATGTACTGCAGGCTATAGCATTTTCTATGGTCGCATACAAACGTTCATCGCCAGCAATAGAAAATCCCGTGTATTGTCGGCTATAGATATTTGGCCCAAAAAGCTATAACCTGCTATAGAAGTCTATATGGAATATTCTGGTGTCCTAATATAAGTATTTGCAGTCTTTAGCATTTTCTATGGTCAGCTATAGAATATTCGCGTGCGCGTGCGTGTGTGTATCTGCGTTCGTTGTGTTTGTGTATGCGCAAGTGTGTATGTATATGTGTATCATGCTCTATATCTTCGGACGTTTATTTTCAATTCGATGAATAAATAACTGAAAATTGGCCAGCCGTCCCCACGACTAAGACCATCATGGGTCGGAGGTACTCACTGCAGGCGTACTTCCATACGGCGACAGTGCTCCCACTAGTTATACCAAGATTGTAACATTACATACGGTTTCTCGTTGCATACAGCACAAAACTCTTAATCAAGCTAGAGTACAAGTCGCGCGAGGGATTCGAACCGACGATATATGTACTTTCATATAAGAGTGTACGCCTACTGGTCTATAGCTTTTAGTATATACAATATTCTATAGCCAGCTGTAACAGGTTATATGACTTGCAGTCTGTAGCGTTAGAGGCATTGACATTTCTATAGACGGCTAAAGATAACTTTATGGCTACTAGTCTATAGCTTCGAGAGCATGCACTTTTCTATAGCCAGTTAAAACAGCTTATATGACTTGCAGTCTGTAGCTTTAGAGGCATTGACATTTCTATAGACAGCTAAAGATAACTGTATGACTACTAGTCTATAGCTTCAGGAGCATACACTTTTCTATGGACAGCTAAAGCAGCTTATATGGCTATCAGTCTGTAGCTTTAGAGAAATTTAAATTTCTATAGACAGCTAAAGATAACTGTATGACTAATAGTATATAGCTTTAGGAGTATACTCTGTTCCATAGCCAGCTAAGCAGCTTATATGGCTTGTAGTCTGTAGCTTTAGAGACATTCACATTTCTATAGACAGCTAAAGATATCGGTGTTACTAATATCCTATAGCTTCAGGAGCATAAATTTTTCTATAGCTTGCTAAAACTGATTCTATGGCTTGTAGTCTGTAGCTTTAGAGGTATTCAAATTTCTACAGACAGCTAAAGATATCGGTATTACTAATATTCTATAGCTTCGGGAGCATAAATTTTTCTATAGCTTGCTAAAACTGATTCTACGGCTTGCAGTATGTAGCTTTAGAGCCATTCAAATTTCTATAGACAGCTAAAGATAACTGTATGTCTAATAGTCTATAGCTTCATGGACATATGGTTTTCTATAGTTAGCTAAAGAGATTTTGCATGGTCCAGAAGCTATAGGCAAAGTGTTATAGAATTTTCTATAGCTGTCCATAAATATTTCAATGGTGCTTAATAGCCGACTATAAAAGTTCACAGAGAGACATAGCTGGCCATAAACTTTTCCATTGAAGTACATAGACCATTTTTGTATGGGACTGGCCTACTCGCACAGCAACCAATGAAATCATCGGGCTGCATTATACAAGCCGGTCATACCTCTACATGTCACCGCTCTCATAAATATCAGAATTCTGAGGCAGAAACATGCATCAAGATAGAGCAAATAATACAGGGTGCTCGTCCAGCGTGACAGATACTACTCGCACGGAAGCGCGCTATTCTGGAGGCACCGTTTTCGACGATCGTGGCGATTCGGCTTGTCTGTCGATCATACGACTCTTCCGCAGACTGAGTAATCCCATCAACGCAAAGAGATTCCAAGGCAGAACACGCTTTTTTCAAAGGCACACATCTAATTTACAGTACGGTGTTATTTCAGTGTGCTCTCTGTCCTCGTAATTGTCTAGGAAGAACATAGGCATCACGGCATAGAATAAAACAATGATCGATGATCTCCGGCGTATTACATAGGCTGCAATTCATCGTACATGGCATAAGCAGCTGCTTAGCCTGCAACCACGCCTCTGCTAGCTAAAGGCCCCCTGTGGTTTGACTGCGAGAGAGACAGAGACGGCAGCCATGCTGATATCCCCGTCTGAGAGAACCGGCATAAATCATTCATCTTTCATTTCTGCTCGTTCGGCCTGGTGTCCTTATTGGGTCGCTCCAAATGGCGCACTGGACGGTTGTTTCAATGTGATGCCGCAACGTGGAAAAGGAAGAAATATAGCCGCCAACTCCGGCAGCAGCAGGTTGTAAAGCTTTCCCTCCGGGTGCCCCGGCTTTGAACGGGAACCCATGGTTTGCGGGCGCGGGCATCTTGTATGCCTGTTCGAGTCCGGGCCCGAAAGGAGCCCTGCGCCCGTCTGTGCGGCGGCGACGCTCCTTAGTCGGGAGGACCTGATTTGGCATGCTTCTCCTTCACCGCTGGCCAAAGTCGGTGGCGACGAACGATAAGCCATCGTTGTGCGACATGTGTCGTCAAGATAAACTCCGCGTATCCATGATGTGTCGGGCGTGCATCAACCCTTTGGTTCGCTGTGCACGCGGCCTGAGAGCCCTTTTAGTTTCGTTGCAAACGCGTGAATCTCCTTAGTATGGCACGCGCGCCGCCACAGCCCGCTTTCGGGTGCTGAGGCAGTTAGTTCTATATTGCAGCTCAACGTACTTGCGCTCATAACCCGTCCTTCCTTCGGAGCGAGAGTGCAGAGACGCAGTGAATGCTGGCTGTGCTTTTGGCTTGCTCTAGACAGATCCCCGCCGTATGTGGATGAGAAGCAATTTATTAGCAACGCACCCTGAAAACTAATCTCATAGCAGGCAGCGTCATTGCGTGCTGTTTAAGAATGAACGTTGTTGTCGCAGATTGACTGCACATTTGATTAACAAGTTTTAGAACACTGCATCGAGAACCGCTGATAAGGTTTCCTATATAATGGTGCAGGAAACTGTAATCACCAACAACTTGAGTTGTCACCTATCCGTCAGGCTATGTAGTTAAGTTTGGCAAAAGCGTACAGTAAGGAAATTTGAGAAGTCAGTAACTCCTTTGAAGATTCTGCATAAAAAAAGGACCTTTCAAGAACGAGGGCAAATAGTTAAGGAAGATAAAAGTTATGCTCCTGTTGAGCATAGTCACTAA
>NC_139345.1:1208677-1231177 GCF_055883805.1 Amblyomma maculatum
GCCATCAGCTACAAGTTGCCCGTCCACGTTCACGTACCGTCACGTTTTCAAATTCCTTTTTTCCTCGAATAGCTGCAGACTGGAACAGCCTTCCGGACAACATTGCTCTCATCACTTGCACACCAGAGTTCAATGAAAATATCAAAAGTTTCCAGTTATTGTGATTATGTATTCTTACTCTTGCCACCCCTTATGTACCACTCCTTTTTAGAGGCCTTTAAGGTAATAACATGAAATGAAATGACAGTGATTTCTATCAAAGCTTCCTGCGGCGGTCTCGGTTATGGCAATCTTGAAGCCATAGGCTACGTAAGAGTGTTCTCGCACAGCTTTGTCTTTCCTGTCGACCAAGAGCTACGTGACACTCGCCCTAGTACAGGACGTTCCACGTCCGCCGCTATGAATAAGGGTGGCACTGGTGAACACTCTCAAGGTTCTGTTAGAAGCAACATTAGCGCCTTCAAAACAGAAGGTTGGACAGCCGTCGCTATGCTCGGTTGGTAATGACGCGATATTCGGAGGTCGTGAGTTCGGTCACCACCAGCGACGCTTTATTTTATGCGAAGCATATTAACGTAGGTTTCGGGCCTTCGCGCGACGCCCGGCGGTGGCCACCATTGACCCTGAAGTGGGGTCACGTGACATGACGTCACGTGATGACGTCACACCGGCTGCAGATTGGGCCTCATATCGCGCCGTCGGTCGCCTCCCGGCGGTGGCCACCATTGAACTTGAAGTGAGATCACATGATGTGACGTCACGTGATGACGTCACACCGGCTGCAGATGGGGCCTCATATCGCGCCGTCGGACGTCGCCCGGCGGAGGCCTCCACGCTTCGGTTCGCGCCGTCGCGCGCGACGCGGCGGCGGCGCCACCATCGCTGCATCACGTGATATGTGACGTCACGCCAGGGATGAAGCGGCGCGCGCCCGCCGTCGCGTCAGTCTCTGTGCCCGCAACCGTGCCAGCGTCTTTGCGCCGGGCGTGTATGCGGTCAAGATGCCTCCAAACGCTAAGGACGTTAATAATAGGAATGAGTCATGCATTTACGGACCATAAGAGTGTGTTTGTCGGGCTGCAAAGAATAAAGTACGACGATTAACCTAAAACCACGTCTCCGTTACTTAGCCCCATCCACACTGAGGCAGCTGCTTAACATGCTTCGCATCCACTGGGCTTAACCTTGATAAGCCTCCAATTTTTTTATTTCTACTTTGTATTTAACTATCTTTCCTAAAATGGTTACAGTACTAATTCAAGGCAACAGCAGATATTCACGAAAAAAAAATCCCCTACGTAAGTTTTCATTGGATATATATATATATATATATATATATATATATATATATATATATATATATATATATATATATATATATATATATATATATATATATATATATATATATATATATATATATATCATCTCCGAAATTTTAAGTAGAAAGCAGTAACCTGACGTGTAATACGTATGAGATGTTTAGACAGTTTCCATCAAGAAAGGCGCATGGCGAGGCGAATATTTTTGCAGAACCCGCTAATACCATCAGGACCATGAAATTTGCGACCCTGCAATTCAGTGATGGCGTATTTAATTTCAGCCAAAATCATAGGCCACTTCAATGCAGCACAACATTCATGGTAAGTTGGGAAAAGGCGAGCTTTAGCGACTGAAATCTAATCTCCCACTTTGTATACCCGAACCACAGAAGCGCTTCTAATATAAAATTCCCTTGCGCACAGGAAGTACATCACTGTATGTTCCACCTCCAGATTAAATTTTCAATATCTCCTTCGCAAGAAAAGGTCGCCTTTCATTACTCATGATAACTGCTCATCTTGAAACTTAAGGGAACTTGACCTGATCGAAGTCCCCTTGTACCTATCAGTTACAAACTACTAAAAACAATATAGGCACTGAGGTAGTTCTGTTTAGCTCATGTGGCCAATTAAAGTTGGGTCGAGTTCGTGAAATTGATGCCTCTTCAGGAACGCGGCTCTTGTCGATGGTTTTATAGCCAGGTTTTTGGCATCTGGCTAAAATTGGTTGCCCCCTTTCGAAAGCCTCGGAGATCATTGCGTGACCTTTAAGCAGGCAGATGCAACGTGTTCAAATTTTGGGAACAAAAAGTTCCTCTCCTTGCGAAGTTCCCGCCTAAGGTGAAGTTTGCACCGGCAGAGGAGAACATGGGCCGCATCCAGTAGCTGAACACACCAGATAACGCACGTGAATTTTGTCAAATCGAGCGCTAGAGGAACAATAAAAATGAGCGAGGCAGGTACTGTCGCCTCTCCCTTCTTCTATATCCACAAGGTTGGGTTCGCATGAGTCCCTGCGAATAAAGCAGCATTATGGTCATAACGATTATATAGCCCTGCTCTCCCTGCTGTCTTTATCCTTACACGAACAATTTAAATCTCCAAATAGTGCAATTTCGTGGTCTGTGTCAAAATGTTCAAGTAAGGACCAAAAGAAGGCTTTTCAAATTTCTTTACGGGTGCATAAACACAAATTTGCCTCCGTACATATTAAAGTGCGAGGTCACAGCATATGTGCCCCCTCTCACTATTTGCGCAATACGATATCGCACTAATCTCGAGCGTTCTGCCTAGGAAAAGCATACATCCTGAGGGTAGGCCTCTCGAGTGATTAACGATAACGGTGCATCCTACCTTAAGTGGCTCACGGGCAGCCGCTGTCTCGACACAAGAGGACAGTTTAGTTTCCCCAATGGCTGCGACACCCGCAAATAGGTAGCGGTGTTAAATCAGTGCAGCAATACTAGTCATTTTAGGTGCTCTCTTATACCGGTTTCCATTGGGCGAACAGGAGCACTTTTAGCTGCACTAAAAGTGCTCTCGCGAGTTTCAGCGCCTACCAGTGGTCGAACAGGAGCAGTAGCGTTGTGTTCTATTGGCAAAGGAGGCGCGCTTTTGGGGTTCCGGGAGCAGTCGAGAGCAGTCCTCGGTGCTCCGTCGCCAGCAGCGGAGTACAGGGAGAACGGAGGAAGTCACGTGACCTTTTTGATGTCACTTCTGGCACTGCCGGTCTCGAGGGAGAACGCGCGCGCTCTCTCCTTCGAGACCGGCCGTGCTTCTGGTATCTACTTCTGGTACTCCTGGTTATTCGCCGCCATGTTCGCCGCTCGGAGCCTGGGCAGGACGGTTGAGAAAAATGGTGGAAGACGGCAGAGGTGGCGTTCGGCCGGTAGATACGGGCAACGCAAGCGCGGGAAAAGTTTGATCACATGACGCCTGACGTCACGCGCTCCTCCTGGTACGCTGCTCTCCGAGCAGCGTGAACGTTCCATTGGGGAGACGAGAACGCGCGTCCCCAGTGCTCTCGTGCGCTGCTCTGGCTGCTCGTTGCTCTTGCTACTGTTCGCCCAATGGAAGCCGGTATTAGTCAACTCCATCCCCTGGAACAGGATTGCCCGCCCGCAGATTGATGGCTTGTTGGACAGATGTCGGTCTCCGTTTTACCTTTCACATAGCTTCCTCACTCATCATCATCCACATACACCTCATTTGCATGATGCTTCAAAAAAGTGCTGTCTTCTATGGCCTTTTCAGAGACGGACAAGTACTGAGCCCATGGAGCCGAGCGGAGAGTTGGGCAACACATCCTGCAGAGTGCTGCACTTCAGCGGCTGAGGTACACCAATGACAGATGTCTGGTACGCATCCACAGGATCTAGCGTCTCCACTGACTCCACAGAAGTGTCCAGATGTTCACTAGAAGATGAGTGAGGGTTGCTACGGAAGAAGGAAGAGGCTCGTAGGAGGGCGTGTTGTCCACGACTACCCCGCATGGGAACTCCTCTAATAAGCTTGCTTTTCGCTCGCCGCAAGAAAAACAGACCGGTTCTAGAATGCCCTGCAGTTTCCCCGTGGCCAGTCACTCAGCAACCGACCTTGTTTATCCGTCGCGCGTTTCGAAGCAACAGAAAAGCGGCGCGCAAACGGCTCGTCACATGGCATATTTTATATTTGCTGGCTTTCTGCGGAACTCGAATAAAAAGACCACGTGAAATAAAATTTGCAGAAAGCAATTTATTGCGTGTTTCTGAAGATGCTCGACAACATTGCCTATTGAAAATGCAGTCTGCATACAGTACTTAAACATTTGAGTAATTAAACATAATTAATCAGTTAGGGTTTGACTGGCTGATCAAACTTTATAGAGGATAAGGATGGATGAATGGAGCAAGTTATCTAGTGTGTTGTAGGCCATGGATCCCTTGATGACGGACGACGAAGGTCCATTCGACGGCCTTGGACTGAAATTCCGAGCCATTGCTGCACCTTCTATAGCTTACCCCAACCTTCATTAGAGGCAAGAGTTCTGCGCGAGGCTTATGGACTTTTAACGCCCTATATCATATTGCCGCATAGAAGACGACGCCAAAGATGATGACTGGGCCCCACAAGCGCGAGCCTGGAAGAGAAGGAGGTTGGAGCGCAAGACTCGTCCAGGTTGATTTATTAAACCCGTCCTATCTTTGGGGTCCTCCTTGGCGTTCAATCGAGACGTGACACTGGTGGAGCGCGCTGGGGTATGCATAAGACTCCTTCCGGCAGTCCACAGCTAATCCCAGACATCGACACGCCTGTACATCGCGCTAGCCGCCGCCTTCTAGGCCTAGCCCCGGAGTACAACCATCTTCCAAGCTACTCTTCAAACGACCAAGTCCATCAGGTCTCCAAAGCCATGGCACATCCCAACCCTACGCCAGTGACTCTTCAGAACACCAAGGTGCCAGAGTGCTTTCGCGGGGAAGCGTTTGAAAATGTCGAGGACTGGCTTGACCAGTTTGAGCGAGTGGCCAAGATTAATCAGTGGAGCGAAGATCACAAGCTTTGCAGTGTTTAATTTGCCCTTCAGGATAATGCTAGAACGTGGTTTGAAAACCACGAGGCCAGCTTATCCACATGGAACGACTTCCGCCGCCAGCTTGTAGACACCTTTGCGAGAACTGATCGACGCGACAATGCGCTGCGCCTGCTTGAAGTGCGTGTCCAGAAGCCGAATGAGAGCGTGGCTATGTTTGCGGAAGACATGGCTCGCCTTTTTCGCCGTGCCGACCCTGATATGAGTGAGCCAAAGAAGTTACGGCATCTCATGCACGGTGTCAAAGAACAGGTGTTTGCCGGCTTAGTACGCAACCCACCTAAAACCGTGAGTGAGTTCATTAAGGACGCTACGGCTATAGAGCGAGCCCTCCAAGATCGGTGCCGCCAGTACAACCGACCAGCCAGCTGTGCCCCGACGACTGCGGCGGCGCTGACTGCAACAGATCAGACCACTCTTCGAAACATGATTAGAGAAATTGTCCTTGAGGAGTTGCAGCGAATTTCGGTTACGAAAGCTCAGTCGTCAGAGGCCCTCGTGCAGGCTGTAAGGAATGAAATTCGGTGCTCCCTAACACCGTCTGCCCAGTGCAACGAGTTTCATCCAGTCGACAACGCGGCAGTCATTTCCGAACCACCATACCGCGTTCCACAACCGGTCAACTACCCGGCCAACATTCCTACACCTTATCACGAGCCGCAATCTGAGAGCTACGCCGCGGTCCTACGTCGCCCGCCTCCAGACCACGCCTCACCGAGCGCACCAAGCCGTCAGGAGACGCGATTCTTCCAGGGGCCTCAGTGGGCGCCTTCCAGGTGCTCTCAACTACGCCGAACGGACAGGTGGCGCAGTTATGACAGCCGGCCACTCTGTTTCTACTGCGGACAACCTGGCCACGTATATCGGTACTGCCGTTACCGCGAAGAGGGGCAGGCCTTTCCGTCTGCTTCTGCTCGCCGCCGCTTCGACGCTGACACTGCCCAAACCGACGACGGCCTTCCGGTCAGCAGGGAAACCGAATCCCCGGGCTTCCGCCGCCGCTCCTCCCCATCGCCACAGCGTTATTCTCCGCCGATGCGTCGTGGCAATGCTGACGTTGGCGGACGGCGGTCCCCTAGCCCTCACCGGGGAAACTAACAGCCGCAACCTCACGAGGGGAGGTTGCACACAGTCTAAAAGTGTCAAAACCCTCACCACCGCCGCAACAGCCGACAGCCCGTGCTTCTGACGCTGCCGTTAGTATTGACATTGCCGCACTACCGCCGAAAATGCCGCCTACATTACCACCGAAAATGCCGCATCAGATGAGCAGCCCCGACGACGAAGCTGATACCGCTGACCTTGCCGCACTTCCGCCGAAAATGCCGAAAGAGACGAGCAACCCAGATAACGTTGTTAGCGCTGACCTCGCCGTTTCCATTGATGGGCTGGAGGTACATGCTCTGGTGGATACCGGGGCGGATTTTTCAATTATTAGCCAGAAACTAGCTGACACGCTGCGCAAAGTAAAAACCGAATGGACTGGGCCAGTAATAAGAAGTGCTGGGGGCCAGCTACTGGCACCGACAGGGAAGTGCACTGCCCGGATAGGAATAGGAAACGCGGTGTTTGTTGGCAGCTTCGTTATTCTCCCTGACTGTTGCAAAGATCTCATCTTGGGCATGGACTTTCTGCGTCTTCATGGGGCTGTAATCAGCATTCGTGACAGCGTCGTTGCCTTCACCAACAATCATGAAGACCTTGGTTGTGCGGAAGTACCACTGATGCCCTTACGCGTCGCCAATGAGACAGTGACATTACCTCCGCGATCATGCTCTCTTGTTGAAGTGAAGTGCGACATGGCGCATACCGGCGATGGTATCGCCGAAAGGGCAGTCGCCCTGGTACTAAGCCGAGGTGTTTCTATAGCTCGAGGGCTAGTCAACTTGACCAATGGACAGACCGAAGTGCTGCTGACAAACTTCAGCGACGAGCGTCAGCAAATTCCGAAAGGCACAACTGTGGCCTTTTTCGACAGCATCCCAAAGGCGCAGCACTGCTTCTCACTGCAACAGGAAGGATCAATGTGCAAGAGGCCCGTAACCATCGTCGATGTGAGTAAAAATTTGTCTTCTTCAGAACGGGACCGTCTTTTGGATCTCATAGATCAATTTCGAGACTGCGTTGCTTCCGAATCGCGGATCGGCCAAACGCCTTTGACAAAACATCGAATTATCACGGATGACTCGATTCGCCCGATTCGACAAAATCCTTACCGTGTAGCTCCGAAAGAACGTGCAGCCATTCAGCGCCAGGTGGCCGAAATGCTTAGAGACGACGTTATCCAGCCGTCACAGAGCCCCTGGGCTTCCCCCGTGGTACTTGTTAAAAAGAAGGACGGCAGCTTACGATTTTGCATAGATTACCGCAAGTTCAACCAAGTAACTAAAAAAGACGTGTACCCTCTTCCTCGCATCGACGATTCCCTTGATCGCCTACGAAATGCACGTTACTTTTCATCAATGGACTTGAAAAGTGGATATTGGCAGATAGAAGTAGACGAGAGAGATCGGGAGAAGACAGCATTCGTCACTCCCGATGGATTGTACGAGTTTAAGGTCCTTCCGTTCGGTTTATGCTCAGCACCAGCAACATTTCAGAGGTTGATGGATACTGTGCTCTCGGGACTTAAGTGGCAAACATGCCTGGTGTATCTTGACGACGTGATTGTGTTTTCGGCCACATTTGAAGAGCATCTACGCCGTCTGCTAGCTGTATTTCAGGCCATACGATCTGCGGGCGTCACACTAAAACCCGAGAAGTGCCACTTCGGGTACGAGGAGCTGCAATTCTTAGGTCACGTCGTTAGCCAAGAAGGTGTCCGGCCTGATCCTGAAAAGCTCTCCGCAGTCGCCAAGTTCCCGACACCTACGGACAAAAAGACATTGCGGCGTTTCCTGGGTCTTTGCGCCTATTACCGCCGGTTTATTGCTGGTTTCTCACGAATTGCCTGGCCATTAACTTCGCTGACGCGTGACAATGCTGTCTTTCACTGGGGTGAAGAACAGGAACAAGCGTTTAATGAGCTGCGGAGACGTTTACAGACACCACCTGTCCTGGCGCACTTTGATGACGACGCCCCTACACTGCTTCATACGGATGCCAGCAACGTGGGCTTAGGTGCTGTGCTGGTGCAGCGCCAGGGTGGTGTGGAAAAAGTAACTGCTTACGCCAGCAGGACCCTATCTAAAGCAGAAGCGAACTACTCGGCAACCGAAAAAGAATGCCTTGCAGTGGTATGGGCGGTTATGAAGTTCCGCCCTTATTTGTACGCTCGCCCCTTTCAAGTCGTTAGCGACCATCACTCGCTCTGTTGGCTGACGAATCTAAAGGACCCTTCAGGGATACTCGCGCGTTGGAGCCTTCGATTACAAGAATTCGACATGGCAGTTATTTACAAATCTGGAAAAAAGCACGCGGATGCTGACTGCCTTTCGCGAGCGCCGGTCGAACCTTTCACTATGACCGATGAAGACACTGCATTTTTAGGTGTCATAGATGACGCAACGCTTTCCCAACAGCAGCGAGAAGACCAGGAATTGCTCCCTCTTATTGATTTCTTGGAAAAACGAACTACCGTTGTGCCTAAGATTTTCACCCGAGTAATCTCTTCATTCTTTATTCGCAACAACGTGCTTTACAAGAAGAACTTCCGCCCTGGGGGAAACAGTCATCTACTCGTCGTCCCATCTGTTCTCCGCAGTGAAGTTCTGCAAGCGTGTCACGACGAGCCAACCGCCGGTCACCTAGGCTACACCCGCACGTTGGCTAGAGTCCAGCACGGATACTACTGGCCAAAACTGCCTGCGACAGTGAAACACTATGTACGTACGTGCATAGACTGCCAGCGCCGTAAGTCACCCCCTGTAAAGCCAGCTGGCCTACTCCATCCTCTTCAAGTGCCAACAACACCTTTTAAGCAAATCAGCATGAACCTCCTGGGACCATTTCCGACGTCGACAGCCGGAAATAAATGGATAATTGTCGCCACCGATTATCTAACCCGCTACGCGGAGACCAAGGCTCTGCCAAGGGGTACCGCCGCCGAAGCAGCTCGGTTCTTCGTGGAGAACATTGTCCTGAGGCATGGCGCTCCGGCGCTCATTATAACTGACCGAGGAACTGCATTTATGGCCGAACTTTTGGAGACCGTTCTCCGCCTCAGTGGTACCAGTCACCGTAAAACTACAGCCTATCACCCCCAAACCAATGGGTTGACGGAACGCCTCAATAAAACCATTGCAGACATGCTTTGCATGTACGTTGACGTGAACCACAAGAATTGGGACGAAATTCTTCCCTACGTCACGTTCGCCTACAATACGGCACGCCAAGACACCACTCGTATGACACCATTCAGCCTCCTTCACGGGCGACCAGTAACAACTATGCTGGATGCAATGTTGCTCCCGAATGCCGACACCGACGATCTCGATCAGGACGCCGAGGAAATCGCTCAGCGTGCAGAGGAAGCCCGCCAACTAGCGCGTGTGCGGATCAAGAATCAGCAAGAGCATGATGCACGACGCTACAATCATAGACGCCGACATGTCATGTACGAACCTGGCGACAAAGTGTGGGTCTGGACGCCTATTCGCCGCCGTGGACTCTCCGAAAAACTATTGCGGCGATATTTCGGGCCATATGTTGTTCAGCGACGTTTAACCGACGTCACTTATGAGGTGGTGCCAGACGGGGTGTCGACCTCAAAGCGACGCCAGCAACAAGCCGACGTCGTCCACGTTGTACGCATGAAGCCGTACAACTCGGACTGACCTTGACCCCCTACTCCCTTTTATGCTCATCGGGACGATGCTTCCTGAGGAGGGGGGCAAATGCCGCATAGAAGACGACGCCAAAGATGATGACTGGGCCCCACAAGCGCGAGCCTGGAAGAGAAGGAAGTTGGAGCGCAAGACTCGTCCAGGTTGATTTATTAAACCCGTCCTATCTTTGGGGTCCTCCTTGGCGTTCAATCGAGACGTGACAATATGAATGAAGTTTCATTTCTCACCCCAAAAGCGGCAAAGATGTTCATATCTTTATTTACGACCCATGTAGCACAAAGTGAGCTATGAAGTGACGGGCCCGGTGAGTCCGATGTGGGCAATGCGGGCCATCCCCCGTGGGCTCAATGCAGGTGCTGCAGCAGTAGCCAACGTACATCAGAAGCGGGATGCCGAAACGCCCCGATGGGACCCATCAGGCCGATGTGGCCAGCCGCATAAGGGCAGCCTTACAAGGACTGCCCACATTCCACCCGCACTGACAAATGCGCACGTCCAACCAACTTCCCGCCTAGCTTCGGACAATTTTGGGCAGCCGCTCTGGATGAAGGCTTATTTATGATTTCGGCCAGCCCATCTCATGATGACATGAGACCAACGCAGGTTCTACAGGGGCAACTCCAACCTGGATTTGCCCATATTATTTCCATAACTTGCAGATGCAGACAATTGATGGGCTGCCCTAATCCAAGATCTCCCACG
This sequence comes from Amblyomma maculatum, assembly GCF_055883805.1. NCBI lineage: Eukaryota > Metazoa > Arthropoda > Arachnida > Ixodida > Ixodidae > Amblyomma > Amblyomma maculatum. The sequence goes on from NC_139345.1 coordinate 1,219,060, forward strand.
TAATATTTATGGCCATAAGTATGTGCTTATTTCATGCAATTTCTAGCTGCTGAAATCTCACAATGAAATTTCACAATATTTTCGTATGATCAATACAATTCAATGACTTCATATTCGACCTTGTTCAGGCAGGGAAGTTGTGTGTTCTGATTCCTAATGTTTTACGGGTAGTTGCAGGCTGTCCAGGACGACCACTTAAGAAGCAACAATTATGTGTGTGTATGGTCCAGTCGTTTTAGTGTAATTTACATGAGCGCGAAAATAAAAGGAATAAAATTTTTCTAACCAAATAGAGATGCTTACAATAGTACAAATAGTCTATAATAGTAATTTAGGGAAACGTCTAATTCAAATAAAGCAGGCATGCAGAGTATGCGTGCACAATGGTCCGAAGACACTCCAGTGGATTCGACCCCACTACGGCCAATGTAAGACCCACAGCTGCGTGATTTGGTAGCCCCATTTGAACTTGCGCTATTTTTGCGAAAAGAGCACGCGTTTAGGTTGCGTCAGCCCTCATTCTTAAGAATTCTGACGAACGCAGTTAACATGCGGGCGTGTGAGTTTTTATACCCGCCAACTCCGATTTCGGACCTAAGGCGGTTCTGTATGGGCAGCCCCAGTTGAGCTGGCTGTTGTTTTTATTAGTAAAAAAGACTAGCGCATTTAACAAGGACACAGACACAGAAGAAGACAAGACGAGCGCTATAAATGCGCTAGTCTTTTTAATAATGATGACACACCAACTAACCCAGCTGTCTGCTTGATTGTTGTTTTTAACGCCGTGTTTTGATATGTAGTGTGTGTTGCGGAGTTTCCTCACCTGTAGCTGTCTCTATATAACCTGCTTGGGGTTTGATCAGCGCTTTATGGGATGGTAAGAGTGTGCATCTGACTGCTTTGTAATGTGCAGTAATGTACGGTGAGTTCTTGATAGGATATACGTGATTCCCCGAAGGGCTCCGATTGCTGATTTTGCGCCACCGCTACGCCGGCTAATTCTCTAATTTGCTGGCGGACAGCCTCCTTTACCTGATTCCTGCATGAGCTGGGGTTCGTATCAGTACTGAGGGATCAGAGACTTCTTTCTCACCTGCTCGTTAAGCTTGTCGTATAGTTGTTACCAATTCTGACGAGCAAGGTTAATGTCATTATCTTAAATTTTCTTCTAAAGCCTTGCAATGCCCGATAGAGCTTCCGATTGATTTTCGGCTCTTTCTTTTGCTTAATGAGCGCATGTCTGGTTTCCCACATGATCACTAGCCTAGAGTGTAAGATGGTTGGCTCCCCTTCCGTTTCTAAGCTAGTGCGCTTAAATGTCCCTTGATATGTTACTTGCGGTAATATTCTAATGCAAAATCCATAGAGGTTATCTCTGAGAGTATTCGAGTCATACTTGAAAGCTGGCTTGGAGCCTATAATTTACAAATATTTTTTAAGTGGTTCCTGGTGACCGCTCGCCACCGATTTGGCCGACACACATCCTCGCGCGCACAGTGCGCAAACCTCCTCTATAGCGTCATTGGGCTTACTGGAGACGTCCGCTCATTCGACGCTTTCAAGTTACGTGAGCGGGATGGGGCGTGTTGAGGAGCCGTCAAGGCCTGTTTTCTCTCTCTCTCTCTTGTGATCCGGCGTGGGCTAAGTTATCGCCCTATGTTCGGTGCCAATGGAGGTAGCTTAAATATTTTCACGTTGTGGAGACGATTGATGGCGTACCTATTTCTCTTGCGCGTTTTCTAACCTTAGTCAACTTTTCATGGGCTCTTTAATGGGGCCCTTTTGTGTATGTATAATCAAGAAAATAAATAGCATGCCTCTGACAAATGGTAGCTATCAGTTGACATGGCCGGGCATTAAATGGTCGCCAGTTGTTTGACGCCATGAAGTCATAAGCATGGTCGAATTTTCAGGAGCTGGGCAGCACATTTGAGATGAGAATCGGACCCACCGGCACATGGGTCATGAGTAAGATGTGCACGTTACTTCCAGATCATGCAGATATCTTTTTACAGCTTAGTTTAAATCGGGGATTTATATCTGTCACTCCTGCAAACTTGGACAGTATACAACACGGTCCTCCTTAAAATGCAAGCATCTGACATGCACTAAATGGCAGTTAATGTAATCATATAGTCGGATAACTAATCATTCACCCGTAGCATGACTGCCCACTCCTTTAAACGATTTAAGGTTCAGGGTTCGTACAGACATTACGCATAGTTACAAGTCATAGCCATTCTCATGACTTAGTAGTTATGGAACGTATCACGACTAAGCACCTTCCAAAGAAATGCAATGTTTTAGCATTCTCACACGTAAAATGTCTTAAATGTCTCTAGTCACCCTTTTTTCAAAGTTACATTTTCTGACTGGCCGTGCGCCAGCGAGACTCGTGGATTTGTGTTAGAACTGTAGCAACCAATCAATATTGTCACGTGGTGATGGCAAAGCCGTGGGCCACAAAGGAAACACGGGTGCGGCACTGAAAACAGCTATTTGTTGGACTGACTTGTGCCCGCAAAGAACTAAGTAACGCGTCGGTGGCGAAGACTGAAAAATTGTTCGCTGATAGTTGAACTACTCATTCCCGCTGCATTCGTCAGCGCTCAATTTAAACTAAGCGGTGGAGTGGCGCAAGGACGCGATCATAGGAAAAAAGAGAGAAAGAGCGCCATTCTCTCTTTTCTTGCCTGTGATCGCGTCCTTTTGCCGTTCCATTGCTTAGTAGTATGAACCAAATAATCCTAAAGCAAGTACTTCTATAGCTCAATTCAAAGTCTCATAATGATTCATAGCCATTGATGTGCCCCGCAAGCTGACTTTTCTGAGAGTCGCATCGCATGTTTGCGAAGCAGGGTTCTTGTCAGAATTTTGTCAGTTAATTCGCAAGATGACCTTTATTTGCTCTTTGACGATAAGCATAGTTACTCGCGTTCTCATCATAAAACCATGTTACTGGAGCAATGTATGAGTCGATAAGTAACGCGAAGATAAAGTGCGCATTAAGTTGTCATGAATGTTGTTCAGGAACGGGCACTTCAAACTTTCAAATAAATTCACTACTTTTCTCTGCTTTCTTGACCTCTTAAGTGCTGTTTTAGGCGCTTTTCTGACTTTCACTACTTTTGCTGAGGTCTGCGTTTGGTCACGATACGTAATTTATTCTTTATGACTTTGAATGCTGAGATCCCCGTTGCGAATACACGGGCTTGCTACACACGTGGGAGGCAAGAAAATGTTAATTATACCGTTTGATAATGGGCACAAAAGCATCTGCTTCAAAATTCATCGGCTAAGCGATCTTGCAACAACCGACATTACTGTACTTAAAAATTCCTTGCATCTATTTAATTCGTACTATAGCGCCTTTGTTATCAGTTCGTCCAGATGGAAATATAATGCGTTTTGTTCAAAAGCTTTCGCGTGGGGCACAAAGAAAATACTGTGTTCAGGCTTGCAACTGCCGTTATCAGCTTTACGATGGACACGCATATTCAATTAAGCACTTTTATTAGCCACCCAGAAGTTTCAATTATTTACAGCGTTTTATAAAACCTCATTGTATTTTTATTTCTTGCGAAGCCACCAGGTCTTGGTGCCTCTAAAAGAAAAACGCGAGCTATTTTTCTTACAAGGATAGAAAACGTGGCTTAAGTGCTTATCCGATTATAAGTATTTTATAAATTCATATATTCATCACTGGATATGCATTTCATTGAAATCTTGGGTATTTGAATTGCAGGTTCGTGTAGAAGCATTGGTTTTTAAGGTGATAGCCTTTAATGGCTCATGCTCGCGGATCGTGTCCGTCCGTCAGTAACGCTTTCGTTACGTTGGAGGCGGTAGCTGGCAGCGTACATGGCCGAGTACTAACTGGACGTAGGGCTTCCTGGCATTACGTTTGGCAGGAACTGCCAACTCGAGCATCTCCTTTCATATGAGAGGGTGATATCAGAATCAGCTGCCAAGATCCTTGCATTCACGTTATTCCTAGGTTACGCAGGCATGTCCATACAGCTCCGTTAAAGCGAGGTTTGATATGTTGGATGATAGCTTACGCTATCGCGTCATCGCGAAGGTGGGAGTGAAAACAGAAAGAAAGAGGTGCCGTAGTGGAGGGCTTCGGACCATCGCACGATAGAGGCTTTCGCCTCGTCGCAGTTTAGTGATTCAAAGTGCCCCCTAGAATTTTTGGTTTTATTCTTGCATATTTTAACGGCCCTTGCAGAGGTCACATTTCTGCGCGTGGCTTGTTTCAATGAGTAGGGGAAAGAGGAGAAGGAGGAAAGGCAGGGAGATTAACCGGGCTTGTTTCAAACGTTCCACAGCAACCACCAAAGCAAAAGATGTGCATTCGCTGTAAGTGAGTGGCTACGTATCTACTTCCCACGTCGTCTGCGAGTGCCAGAAATGCTGCAGCTACGCACAAGGAAACTCAGAACTGGCTGGGACAGGTAGGTCACCACCGCTTGCGGCGGGGTCTAGCCTGCCACTGAATTTGTATCTGTTGTAGGCCGTCATTGCACCCGTCACCGCTTTGGTGGTGGACAACTGCTGTTGTTGCGGCGCCCGTCTTTCTTTCCCTCTTCCTTTTCTTTCTTCTCTAGTTTCTCTTCTGTCTGCACGAGGCAGCGGAGATGGCTCAGCTACAGAGCCAGTAGCAGGCCCGTGCATTTTCTGTTCCTTCTTCCTACAGCCACAACAACAACAGCAACTATTCATCGGCAGCTGCGTTTCGATGGAGGCGAAAAGGAGTGGCGTCCGTGTGCTGTGCGATGTCAGTGCACGTTAAAGAACCCCAGGTGGTCGAAATTTCCCGAGTCCTCCTCTACGGCGTCTCTCATAGCCTTAGTCGCTTTGGGACGTTAAACCCCACAAACCAACCATAGAACCGCCTATTCTGATTCACCCGGCGCCTTACAGAAAGAGACAGCAGCATGACCGTCGGTCTGCTGTGGACAAAGTTTGAGCAGTTTGTTGCGGAGGGCCCGGACAACATGATTTATAGCAGTCGGACAAAAGCTACGGAACCTTGGATGGTCCTATGACCCCACCGTAAAAATAAACCTTATTGACTTTGAGCGATACTCCAAAATGAATAGATAGGAGCTCTGTATAGTAGCGCACATGTGCTGTATCGGTACGTACAATAACAAGTCCGCATTGAACAAGCGTAATAAATAACGTGATGTGCATCTAATCACGTGAGGATAGCGTCCATTGATGACCTGCAGGGTCATCAATAGCCGACTGGCGCAGAGTTTTTCACCGTTATGAAAGAGGTTAAAGAGCCCCTGGGATCGTTCATGCAACTTCTCAGTTGACGCACATCGTATTTAGTTGCGCTACCGTCTTTGTAAATATTATTAATCAAGTCGTATCAATGTACGCTTCCTCAAAGCATACGTGCAAAAGTTTTTAAAGCGCAGCTCTTTGGCGCCCGTTCCTGGGTTTAGCGTCGTCGTCGCCGTCGACGTTGTCCTTCGTAACCAGGTCCACTTTCACTCCCACCTCCCTTCTTTTCCTTACGGCGCGATTCAGGTGTCCACAGAAACAAGTGTGACAGATACTGCGCCTTTCCGTACCTGTGAACCAATCATGAAAGGCACGCTTCAGAGCTAAAATGGAAGACGTGGGATACAGGGTACACACTGCAATGGTAACAATTCACGAATAATGCGACCGCCCACATCAAACTGCAGGGTAACATGTGCAGTATTTGAGAATTCACTCGCTCACAGAGAAAAGAATCATATGTTGATGTAGCTTGCGTATATACAGCTAGTTTGATAGTCCAGATCTCTAGCCATCGTCCCTTGGCTTTCGAGGAAGGCCTGGCCCGGATCATTTTTCTTTAAAACATACTGCTAAAAATTCGATGAGACACTTGCTAACTTTGGCTACAGCGTTGTCAAGTCAGTTTAAAATATTTGCGAAGGTTTTTTCTTCTCGTCTGCAGCTGTGGCATTGGTCTCTTCGCCGTGCAACGTTCCTATGGGCCCACGCACTGCCTCCCGATAACTTAATTTCGCTCTTCATTTCTCCGACTTCCGTCATGACACTCGAGAACTGTTCGTGGAGTGTTTCTTGATGGAATAGTTATCTGTAATTGTACATACATGTCTTGCTCAAAATCTTTGCCTCAATCTATTGAAAAAGGTGAGACAGCTAATGAGCTGCGCTCAAATATCGCATTGGAAAGTAACGTAATGGTCAGAAAATGTTCGTGATAGGTTTCATATGACCCTAATGTTAAATGTTCATTTTCGTAAATTTCATTTGAAGAGTAGAAAAATGCGCATTTAAAATAGTTTTGTTCGCTGCGTAGTGGAAAGCAGCGCATCACATCTGCGATCCCGAGCGCAGAATATGCGTTTTCGGTCAAACACTAGTCGAGTCAGATACGAAGTGTCCACTTACATTCCCGCTGTGTTTGAGGATAGTGGTGGTAATTTTTCTTTTATGCAATTCTAACGAACTCTAGGCCATTTGATTCCGACAAAGTCTCATGTGCAACCACAGTAGTAAGAAACTGCACTATTTTTTTTTTTTTTTTTGCTAGAGTACTCACTTCGCGCTTTCCAACGAGCTCGTTATGAAGCTTAAATACGGCAACACAAAATTTTCGTAACACTTTTCTCCCTCCTCGAGGTGGCGTGACCGTGAAAACTGCAGTGCGTAGTAAATCATGCTGCTTATGCCATGAAAGACTCACTGTACACCGGCTGTAGCGGTAGTGGGATGCACTGATAAGGTTGGCACCCGTACCCTATAGTTATTGCATGATTGAGCATACAAGACTGGTGATATAGATGGCGTGTGATCACTGAAAGAAAAGTGGCAATCGCAAGCAGGTGTTTTTGTTTACTGAATGGAAAAGTAAACGCTGTCGACTGATTAAGGCAAGTTAGTTGAAGAAAAGAATCCAGGCTTGACACACAAGCCGATTGGAGCTGTTAAATGCTTAGGCATTTCTTTGGTAAAAATAAAAAACAATTAGCTGGGGTTTAGCTTTAGTTAAACCCAGTAGGTTGCGCAAGCAAAGCCGACCAGCTTCTTCTTCTTCTTCTAAGGCGCACCGTGGCTACCGGCCGCGGCAACCCGACGGCTTTGGCTGGGAGCCCAGCGGCAGCCGCTCATGGAGACGGCAGCACCCCCCCCCCCCCCCCCCCCCGGCAGCGGCGCTGCTCCATCTGCGGCGCACCGTGGCTACCGGCCGCGGCCACCCGACGGCTTCAGCTGAGAGCCCAGCGGCAGCCGCTCCTGTTGCCATGGCGACGGCAGCGACGCCGCTCCATCTAAGGCGCACCGTGGCTACCGGCTGTAACAACCCGACGGCTTGAGCTGGGAGCCCATCTGCAGCTGCTCTAAAGGCCACCGTGGCTACTGGCCGCAGCTAGGTGACGGGGCTAAGACCTGGAGTAGTATTGCTTACGCAATAAAAGCAAAATATGTAATCAGTTTCTTTGGGAGTTCATAACGCCATGTTTGCACATCAGTGCTACTGTTGTGAAAGTAATGCTTCTGCACAATACAATCTGTGATGCTTAAAACAACAACTTAATTTTCATTATTTTCTTTTGTACATAAAAATCCTCGGATAATGGGGCATTTACAAGAAGGATCGGCACTACAGTTACAAGATATGTATTCGACTTTTTTTTTAATTGGATAGGGATGATAAGGTGCACAGCTTCCATGGGAAGATAGTTTCAGCCCCTATATGATTTGACAAAACATTATCCGAGATGAGCAGGTGCATTAATTAGCAGGTGGTGGGTAGATGGTCTTATGATGATCGATTCTGCTGGAAAGGCGATGAGTGACATGATCGATGTTGCTAAAGCTGAGTGATAGAACTTGTGAAAAAAGCGCATTGAAACACTTTCCGTCATGACGCAAGGTTTGCTAAAGATGCTGGTGATTTTAAATCAGACACACTATGATAATACGGGTAGCCGGAGTAAATAAAGCGTGCAGCGCAATTTTACTTTTTTTTTTTCAATATTAGAGAAAGGTTTCACAGATGCGGGTCCTATACTCCTGAAACGAATTCTAACTTAGGTCGGACAAGTGTTAAGTATGTTAATAATTTAATAGCAGGGGTAGCAAAAAGAAGATTTCAACGCGAGAAGTCAAGGGTATGGTTAACCTAACTAGCGATGTTCGTTATATGTCATGACCATGTTTGCGTATGAGTAACGGTAACGCCCAATTACTTACAGGTTGAGACGAAGGACAACACGGTATTAAAAAGATCATATTGATGAGGAATATACGACTGCCTGCCATGAAAAGTAATCAAACATGTTTTAGTAATATTACTTGGCAGTAACCAATCTTTGCACCAGGTTTCGATATTTTAAGATAGTTTCGAAGGATGAGAGCGTCAGTGCCGTTAGAAATCAGGTGGTAAATTACACAAACATAAACAAATAAACGAATGCAAGAGGTAATGTTAGACAGCACGTCATTGAAATAAATTAGGAAAAGCAAGGGTCTGATCATTGTGCCTTGGGAAACATCCTAGGTTACCAGAGAACGGGTGGTTACCAATGCCTCAGTTTAGGTAGGGGGAGGGGGGGAGTGGTTATGAGCGTAGCAGAGAAGGCTGGTCGTTGTCTGCTAGTCAAAACGTTTCTGAGCCATTCCATTACTAAATGATTAAGGTTTAAGCGCGAAAGTTTTAGTGTAATCGTTTGTGCGGTACTTTATCGAATGATTTCTCAAAGCCTAGTAAGATCGCGTCGACAGGAAGTTTTGGTCAAGGTTAGAACTGAGGTCGCTAATAAAAAGAGCTAGTTGGGTATCACATGAAAGGGCTTTCAAGAAGCCATGATAGTTAAGGTAGAAAAATATAATCGAAAGGAGAAATCGGACTATGTGTGAGTAAATAACATGCTTCATTAATTTCGAGCAGATGCTTGTCAGGGAATAGGCGAATAGTTTTTATACGAAGATGATGAACCTTCTTTTCTTTTTTCTTTTTTTTTTTTTGGGGGGGGGAGGGGGTGATCTAGGACGATCTTACTGATTTTCCAGTCTTTTGGATGCCGAAGCTATGAGACTATTAACAGAAAAGACCAAGCGCAATTGTCCTCTGGTTCAAAATGAGATGTGTTTGTACGAGTTGTCGATTTTCTCTACAGTCAATTTAGTACAAGGCCCTCTATAAAACATGCCTTCTGACCTCCACAAGCAGCGTATTAGCTATAAAAAAAGGCATTAGGTGGCTGGCGATCTACTTAGATACATTCCCAACAAGGATGGGCAGAAACAGTATGTCTAAAAAGGTCGATTTTTATATATCTGCCTTAATCGCCTTCCGTTTCTTCTTTTCGGCTCCCGTTACCCTCCGTCTCTTTTTCTTATTTGCTCAAACCCTACCCCTACCCCCTAACGCATTTACCCCGGCCTACTAAGCTCACGCGAAAGCGCTCAATTGTGTGCAGCAATGTAGGAATTAGACTTCGGTAATCACGCGCTCAATGCCTCAAAAAGTATTCGAGCTCTCTATGCACTGCAAGCTGGTTTTCCACTTCCCACCATCGACAAAGAGTAACCTTTAAAAGATTAGCACGACGGTTCACGTATGCACGGAAGGTTCTGCTCTTACACGAACAAATGATACCAGAGGAAGTAACGGGGCGATGCACTTCGCCGTCCCTATATGGCGGCCACGTGGACATGTTTTTTTGCTTAAAACTTTGACGCTACACAGCCTTGCGGGTTAGGAGCGCAACGCCCGTCTGTCAGAGTCACGTTTTATCTTTGTCCATCCGTCACTGGGTTTTCCGCTCCAAGGACAACAGAAGGTTTCTGCACTGATATCTTGCGGCACTCACGTGGTAGCCTTTCTGCGAATACAGGCGAAACTGTCACACGCACGTCACTAAACTGCGTACGTATATTCAGGAACACGCGCCAAAAAACATCGCAACCGTCGTCGCTCGAGCTCATTTCAGAGGTTTGCCTCGAGGGAAGTTTCGCGGAGCCGGTTGCTGACGACATTTCTTACAAAGGTGCTACGGTGAGCTTGCATTAGTTTACCTTAATCAGTCTTCTGTAGTGCAGAGTTCTTCTAAAATATGTTTTGTTAGAAATCATGGCTTAAAAAGATTTGTCACTCTTTCAGTATGGCAGCGCGACAGGGATTGTTGTTTTGTAATTTTTTATGTATTCTTTTTTTCATAATTCGACAGGAAAGAGCGAGCCGCCAGTTTATACAAAAAAAAAAGATACGGCTGAGACATTTACATTCGTCTGATTGATACTATGACTGGTGATCTGTATTAGAAGCGGCCAAATAAGTAACCGAGTTCTCTAATTTTATTCTCGGCAAGACGTCATCGTAATATCATAAGTGTAATATTAACACATTTTGATAAAAAAACATTTAATGTATAACTTCTCTATCCTACACAGTCATACCTGATTGCTTTTAATAGAGCCTTAACAGCGCTGAACATTTTTCGCAACGTAGTTGCGCATACCTATAATTATCACTACGCAGATACATGTATAATGTTTATTACCGACAAAATAAGGAACAAATTAATATTCGCCATCACAACCCAATTATTTGATAACTTACTGACTGCTAATCTTTCGCATCGACTAATATCGTATTGTTTTATGCTTGTCCTTGATATGTTTTTTTCTTTACGCTTGTTCTCCTATGATACACCATATGTTCAAGTCACATGCTTCAGAGAAGTCTGCCACTGATTTTAAAGCAGGCTTTTTTAGATAAAAAGATAGCTGTTTCCGAAAATAAAACCAGTTATGGCAAATATTAAAACTCAGGTGAATCATATTATCGTAGACGTTCTAACGGAGATATCTAACCAATTTTAACATAATATTCTAACAAACGATGAAACAAAAAGCTTCAATATAGCTACGCTTTTTGAATATGACAGAGGGTCACATTTGTAGCCCGCCAGTAGTCAAAGTGATATCTCTTGTTAGGTTCTGAGGACACAATTACGTTTGAGGCTCATTTACAAATTCTGGCCGTTCATCCCGCAGTTCTAAAATCGCGCCTGCTCTCCATCAAATCCCTCAAATCACGCCACGTCCATCAAATCACATCGCTCTGGAATGTCGCCAGAAAGTCAGCCGAATAAGTATTTTACCTACTCGTCAGGAGATGCACGGTGGATACTGTACGAGAAGCATATATGAGATCATAATACATGTATTGGGTCCCTGTACTCACCCCTTAGGTATTACATCCAAAATGGCTGTCGCCAAGGTAATAAAATGAACTGAAACAGCTTGCCGTATTATTTTTACTACTTCCCATTACTTCAAGCACACGAGTTTCCATGTACCTCGTAATAGAGCTTATATGCAAAAGATAATTGAAGTGCATGCCCATTATGCGGAATGTAATTATAAACTACATTTTGCTTCAGTGTTCATTGTTTTGCCACATTGAGATAATCGTGAGGTCACCTAGTGACTGCTTGTAAATTAAATGTGCACTAACCATTTTTGGTCGATACAATAAACAGGGCTCTACAGAAAGCAAGGGCATTTGCTGAAAGCAACCTCGCTGTGGCAGTGGTGCATAAGCACACGATCTCGCTGCAGAACAACTACGCTGCGGTCGCTGGCGCTGGTGAAGGCTGAGGGTGTAGTCTGGGTTAAGTATGTCTACGCTGTTCGTCTAGATTGTAAAATGTCCCCGGTTAACGTGTACGTAGTGCGCTTCCGCACCTTCGGAATGCTATCCTTCTGAGGAAAGGCGCTGCGCGCAGAGGGGTGGTCAGCATCGTTATGGTCTTACCCGTTTCGTTGTCAGAGAAGAAATACTTCGCGTACACTATTCCTGTGAGTTCAATGAACTGACATTGAAGTGCTTTTTTTTACGTGTTAAAGAGTAGGCGAATTAAGAATGAAAGCGATGCTCAAAAATTCAAGCCAGATTTCTGCGAGAAGCCCTTGTTCGATCTTCAGAGTAATCAAGATTTGAACGATTTCAAACACGCTGCCGACACTATTTTTCCTTTGTGGCCGCATCTCTCCGCGGCTTAGTCTTACACTTGGGTAAAGCAGAGCGGTTTTTGCGATTTATATGGAGCTTAGTCATGTGACGTCATTGCGGCTG
>NC_139345.1:1236177-1278157 GCF_055883805.1 Amblyomma maculatum
ATGGCTAGGCATGTGCAAGCGATTACGCGTTCAACACGATCCTGCAATTGAACAGAGACCATTCCAGGACCGACGTTACTTTCATCTACGTACCCTTCTGTGTCGGCTGCCTCGTCGAAGAGCCCAACTACTGGCGTACTTTGCAGCCCAAGAAGCACGGTTTTAATCCTTTGTGAGGCGGGTTAGGGGCTAGATTATCAGCGATAATTTCTTCACAAAACGACGATAATAGGCTTAAAGACACCTAAAACGACCTACGCTTCTCTTATCGGTTGCTATTGGGGTCTAGACTAGCGCCCTTGGCACTCATATTGTGGTCCAGAAGCTTCAGTTCTTAGAAAGCGAAATGTCATTTTTTGTTTCGGTTTAAGAGAGACCGGCTGAGCAAATGGCTTCGATAGCAGCGCGCAGGCACCTCAGGTGTTCTTAAACATGTCGGAGATCCCATCATCCAGATACACGAGGCACTATTGTCACTTCAAGTCGGAAAGCACGGTGTGCGCTGGAAAGTTTCAGGAGCCCAGAAAAAGCTGAGAGGGGGCACGCTGAATTCTTGCAAGCAGTCCGAGGTAATAAAGGCGGTCTTCTCCCGGTCGTGTTCATCCACCTCTGTCTGGCAACAACCACTGCTTAAATCGCGTGACGAAAAGTATTTCGCGTGGCGCAGCCCATCTAGGGAGTCATGAATTCATGGCAGAGGATAGAAATTCTTTAATACCTTTGTTGAAACACCGGCAACCAGTGCAGAACCGTAGGGTGCCATCTTTCTTTGCCATTGGAAACAGGCGATGTCCAATACTCGTCGACGGCTTTACCACATCGTCTGGAAGCAGCTCTCGAACTTGCCGCAGAATTTAATCGGGCTTCTTTGAAGAGGCCTGAAAAGGCGGTTTATATAACGGTTCCTGAATTTCGTCACCAATAATTCAATGCTTTGTGAGCCATGTCTGCCTAACCCTAGAGGTCGATTCGAAACAATCACGGAGAATCGATAATGCTCTCCAGGCAGCGTTTTTATTAGGCAGGAAGCCCGGACTGACGTCGCGTTCACCTGATATAAACGACCTTCTAATTACTGTAGTTTCGGACAATGCGTGAGTGTTTCAAAATGGGCAATTTATATATTCCTTGCCAAATGTAGCGGTTCACACCCGAACTTTGTCACTAAAATTTCGGTTCGCCCGTTCTTCAATTCAATAAGTCCGAGAGCTACACAGACTTGGTGGCTCAGGAGCAGCGACATGTTACCCCCAGTTATTAACATGCTGGCTCTCGACGGTGACAAAGCTTGATTGTCACAGACTCTCAACTTACTCCTGTCTCCTTCGAGCCTGTCGTCAACAGTGCGGTGGGTGGAAAACGACACGATTAGCCCCTTAAAGTTGATCAACCTGAGTATCAGGGCTTTGGAGCACTCGGGAAGCGCAGCAAAACAGCCGAGGAATGTGAAGCTACGGATCTTTATTCGCGAGGTATAGACACCAATCGGAGTCACCACGTCACCGCCGACTGTGCTGATCGGCAGTCCAATCCAATACGTCAAAACTTTCTCGAGTGTCGTAACTAGCCACCTCTTCATCACCGAAATATCAGCTGCGGTATCCACGAGTGCGTTTACGTCACAGTTGTGTTTACTCTAATTTCGACGGAAACCAAAGTTCCATAATTCGTCGTTGCGTTCGTCGGGTAAAGTTATAGTCGGTCGAATCGTCGCTGCAAATCTTCAGGTGGAGGCTCTTGACTGTCCAGTTGTTGCGACCCCCCCCCCCCCTCCCTTTCCCCTTGGTGGCCGCCGACTGTAGTTTTCCCGCCACGAGGACGTGCATCTGAATTGGCCTCGGAGGTAGAAGAGAATCTCCTTGGTGGTGGCGTTGGATACAAGCGTCGCTGTGCGCTAGGAGGCCGCACGTTAGTGGGCACATAGTACTCAATCTGCTGCGGGCGTTCACCATAGCGCGGTAGGGATGCGTCGGGAAAAAACCCCTTCAAGCCCATTATGCGATAGGGGCAGTTACGCATGAGGTGGCCGGGCTCCCAGCAGTGACAGCATAGCGGTCGGTTGTTCAGTGTTCGCCACACGTCCGCTGTACGCGTGACGGGCCTGTATTCCTGGAGCACGGCGGTTACAGCTGAGATTGGGTACTGCATATCAGGCACTGCAACGACGGAAGAACAGGCTTGTGTCTCTGGCGCTGGTCTTTGTAGCACCTCGCTGTAATTCATGATGCAAGGCTCCGGTTGCTCAAATACTGGTGTTGGCTGTACCACCCGCTGGATCTCACCCCGAACCACGTCCGCTACTGCCGCGATGCTTGTCTGTGGAGATCCGAGGCGGAATTTGTAGAGTTCGTCCCACACTACGCTCCTCACAAGCTCTCAAGCCTCCTCTGCGGGCGACAATGTAGAAAGGCTCTGACGAGCGGCTGCTAAAGAGGCCAGTCTTCTGCACTGCACGCACCGCTCTTGCAAGGAGCACTCCATACACGCCGCCTCCTTTGTAAATTCGGGTACAGTTCTCGGAGATTCGCGGACAATTCCGGCAAACAAATGCTCCTTCACAACTGCTCCGCATTAGTGTGCTTTCTTAGAATCGGGCATAGCTGGATTGGCCCCATTAAAAAGTCGCGTCATGTATCCGATAAACGTGCTAGAGCTTTCGTTCGTCTGCTGAGATCTCGAGTGCAGGCGGGTCCGGCCTTCTTTTTTCTTTGTGGAAGATGTCACCAACAACTCTCGGGGACAAGCATCCCTGGCAGTGAATGAACATGATGGAATCACAGCTCTGGGGACAAAGGGACGAGATATACATGCACAACTCTCGTCTTTTTGTCCTCGTCTGCCACAGCTGCGATTCCGTCATGTTCGACAAGTACCAACTAGCCCAGCAATATACCCTGCGCAGTAAATGAAGCTTCATGATTTTTATACCAGGTTTTCCTCGAATCCCACAGTACGAAGTAAATGTCTTGCTGCTTGCGCTCAACATCCCCACTTGTTGAAGCTCGACACACGGCCGAAACTGGCCAACCAGTCTTCAACGTCTTCGAACCTATCGCCGTGAAACGAAGGTGATGAGTGAGGTGCGAGCATGACAAAGGGCGGAACAGAAGGTTTGGTACTCTAACTGCTCGTGGTAGAAGTTATGACTCTTGCAGGTGTTGTCAGGCCGCTGAACTCAGGCTATAGGCCTCGCAGGCAGTGGCTCTTCTTGTGGACGGATGTTGTGTCCACGCGCGAAGAACTCACATCAAAGGTGCCTTAAATGTCCGCGTAAATGGGACCCAATACCAGCACGGCTTCACCAGATATGTCACCGTGAAAGAGTCAAAGCTGCAAAGGTAGCTTTACTGCAACGTTCTGGGAAGCGCGCATGGCAAAGCGAGCTCAAGAGAAGACGAAGGGTCCAAATGTCAAGCACTGCAGTCTGGCCGCGTGACGGCGCCGCAAGGACGGTTAGGAATGTGGCAATATGTTTAATGCGTTAGCACCAGAATCCTTAAGTTGAAAATCCTGAAGTGGTGTAGCTCGCATGTGCAAAACTTTCAAAATTTTAATTGCAATGATGAGCAATTCAAATGCCAGATACTGAATAAATAGCGTGGTAAAGAAATGAGGCGCAATCAAAAAATAAATGAGATGAGAACTCAGGCACCCACGAATGCCTCAAGAGTGAGTGAGTGAGTGAGTGAGTGAGTGAGTGAGTGAGTGAGTGAGTGAGTGAGTGAGTGAGTGAGTGAGTGAGTGAGTGAGTGAGTGAGTGAGTGAGTGAGTGAGTGAGTGAGTGAGTGAGTGAGTGAGTGAGTGAGTGAGTGAGTGAGTGAGTGAGTGAGTGAGTGAGTGAGTGAGTGAGTGAGTGAGTGAGTGAGTGAGTGAGTGAGTGAGTGAGTGAGTGAGTGAGTGAGTGAGTGAGTGAGTGAGTGAGTGAGTGAGTGAGTGAGTGAGTGAGTGAGTGAGTGAGTGAGTGAGTGAGTGAGTGAGTGAGTGAGTGAGTGAGTGAAGGTTTAGACAGCCTATAATGATGTCATGCATGTCAGCATGTATGCGTTGCATATACTGGACTTCCAGGTAAGTTGTCGCTCAGATTGCCTTAATTTAATGCTTTTGGCTATAAATACCATACCAAAATCTCTACGGCTAACGAGGAGAAATGTAATCATTTCTACTTTCTTGAAAATCAGACCATCCAGAGGAGAGGACAGTTTGGAAATAGGGTATTCCACTTCTACCGCAACTGGACAGAGTACGCCCATGGATTCGGCAATCCGGCCGATGAATATTGGATCGGTAGGTATTGCCGGCTTTTAATTCATAATGCATTCCAAGCGACGATATCAAAGGGGCCAGTCAGAGAGTAATCTACTGCGCTACACATTGAGAAAAGTAACGTAGAACAAAGGCTCCGGTTCTGAAAACTTCTTACACAATCCTATGTACGGCCTTCGTAATCTGAACCTTTGCTTTGTCATTCTTCTTTCATTTCTTGCACATAATCCTAAAACACTCTAAATACAAATGTTTTTGTAGTACACGCTGAGTACGCTGCATAAACATTTAGGCGCTACATCCATGTTTTTGTTTTACAAGAGTAGTGAAGTATGTGCCATGCGAGTGCAATCTTAAATATACTAACATGCCACGCGACTCTTTCAAATTGTATTATGCTCTTCTGGCAATTCGGCAATGCCTGATTGCTACGCAGACTTCCTAAATAATAGTACGTAAGTGCCTCTCATTTCGAACAAAATTCATCTTCTATGCTTGACATCTTCGTTAGCTCCCCTTCTCATTTACAGATAGAGTACCGCATTCGAATTTAATATGGCCTGCACGCGAAGCTTTCTCTCTGCTAGGCGACTGTTTTGTCGCTTCTCTCCGTAACACGGCAAAGCCAAACGTCGCTGAGTGTGGCATGTGAATGCAGTGAATTGAAACGGAAGAGGCTGACATATTTCGGGAAAGAACTTTCTCGCTATCCGTACTATACGCGGTCGTTAATTGGCAAGGTGTTGAGAGGATTGTCTCCTTGAAATGAAAACGTCCCACGAAGTGCCTTCATATACAACGTGAGAGGTTCAGCTGATAGTTTTAGCATCCTCACAGTGGCTTGTTAGCTCCCTAGGCTTCTCTCAAAACGTTAATTATTAAACCATTTTTTCTTCTAGCTTTCGGTATCTTGCAAGAAGTTGCTTTTCTAACTGCCATTTAAAGCGGACATGCCTTCTGTCCTTTCGTAATTGAAACTGGAACTTGCGCACGAAGTTCGCTTGAAAGACAGATTCGTCTTCGCTCTTTAGGAAAGTAGTACCCAGATTTCTTTTCTTATGTGGGAGTGAAGAGGACAGGACAGAAGACGCTAATTAAGAAACATTAAGGTTGGTTTGGTACAAAGCTTCCGGGGAAGTTCAATATATCTTTTTCTGGAAATGCTAACTTTTCTTCTTCAATCTTCATCACCCCTTTAAGGATGTACACGATTGCGCGCTTAAAAAATTATCAGCATTATGCCGGAAACCGCAGCTAAATGTAAACAAGCCTTTAAAAAACCGGCTGAGTCACACGGCCTAGCTGGCGTTATATTTTTGTTCATCAGATTTGATTAATTAATAGAAACAAATTAGGGAACTTTTACCTTAAAGAAAATGTATCAGTACAGAAGCTGTAGACCATCTTCAAGGATAGCTAAGAGAAGAGTTTCTACCACATTTACGTGAATTAATCTTTTTCCTGGCTTTAAAAGACACATTGCACAACAAAAGAGCTGCCAAGTTACAGCGATGTCACTTGATGGCCAGTAATAAAAGCAAAGAATAAATTCCTCTTTTTTTTTTTTTTTCTGCAGTGCTCCGCTAAATGCGGACTAGGGCTGAGATTATATCCAGGAGCTTGTCTCGTGAGAGCTTCCTTTGAAGGCAAATGAATGAAACTCTATAAATAGTACCTTGCTGCAAACACTGCGGCAAGCTATTTTTAACGACAATCTACTTTTCTATTTGCACACTGAACATCAAGACATTAAACAGCAGCTACTTAGCCTTTAGTAATATTTAAATTAGAGCACGAAAACTATACTGCAGCCTGGGACACGGAAATCACTAGACTAAGATAGTTTCTTTTTTAATAGCTTGGTTATATTCAGCCGGCAAACCCGTATATTTTAATGAAATGTGCGTAGCACTGATTACATCCCTTCAGACAGATAATCCTAGCAGTGCTTCTTATCGCATATTGGCAGTTTCAATGCTAGCAAGAGCAATATGTCACAAAAAAATTGGGCTTTCTTCGTGTGAATAGATTTTACGACCCACCATATTGCAAGTCTATTCATTTAGCCTACATTTAGTGGGAAATAAAAAAACAACAGCAATTGAGACACGCAGCAAAACACACTACTGACAACTTATTTCATTGTTTAAAGATACGTAGATTATATATGTATGGCAGGCAGACACAACAATTGTCTACGGCAGGAAGTGCCAGTATGATGTAGAAAATCATAAAGTGATAAAAGAAACACGCTTGGCAAGGACGCAGGCTAAAAGAAGTAAAAGCAAACTATAAATTGTTAAAAGGTAGTAAAAACTGGCATCACACTTGCTGTGACCGGCCAAATAAACATATCTAGTGCATGAGGGTCGGAAGGGAGAAAGTCTCGGTAAAATGTTATCAGCGAGAATTAAACCCGAACTAGCCAATTCATTTTCCTGTGATCATAATTCTATAGTGGGTTCACAACGTCAAGCGCATTTTCGGAAAACAAGATATAGGCAATACTGCATGCCTCGAGTACTTGTTTGTCGAGATCTGAAGGATTGAAGTCATAATTCATAGCCCACGCCTTTGACGCTTTGCGAAAAAAAAAATGTAAATGCGTGAATTGCATGCAGGGCGCATGTCTCAGTTCTGATACTATGCACTGGTAATGGTGGTGGTGGTGGTGGTAGTGAAAATGTTTATAAATTAAAGACTGGAAGTCAGAGAGCGGCCCCGCTTCATGGTCGGCGTCCTACAGTCGGAGACACTAAGAACCGCCGCCTTTTCCCGGCTCCTGCAAAGGGACTGAATAAATCGGAGGAGCGAACTTTAGGGCGCCTTCAAACAGGTGTTCTACTCTGTTCTGCAATCATAAAACACTACAATTCTAACAGGCATGGGCGACGCCCGCACTGTGAGGAGACCCGTGATACCATCCACATGGTGTGGGCATGTACTCAAAATACCCACCTGCCTTCTCCCCTTACCCCTTCCCGAAAGGCATAGGAGACTGACCCTCCTCAACTGCTCTTCTGCAGTGACATTTCTTAAAGCATGTGCAAGCTTCTTAACAGAGGGGGAAAATGTGCAATGTCGAGCTGCTCCTTGAAGGGTTGAAGGCGCCAGTGTGCTCGCTCGCAGGAAACAACGCTCTACACTCACTGAGTTCCGGCGACGAAGAGATGACGCTGCGTGTGGTGCTGAGTAACAGCACGGACGAGAGCCTGTCGGTCGACTACGAGAGCGTACGGGTGGCCTCGGAAGCGGAGCTGTTCAAGATACGCGTAGGAAAGCACCTCGGACCACCAGGTGCGTGTCGATGTCTACACAAGGCTATGTACAGATGCCAAATTCTTTACCTGGCGTGCCTGATGGCAGCATTTTCTGTTATTCTGAGCGCTATTACCCTGCTAAACGTCCAAGTATAAGCAAAGGCACACCAAGCTCTTGCTTAATATTGACCTTCCGGCAAGTTTTATCCGCCTTAAAGCGCAGGAGCACAGAAAATGCGGCCGTCACGCATGCCAGTTAAATGTTTGAGCGACTGTATGTACATCATGCAGAGCTCAACACAAGATTAGCTCCGTTCGCTACTCAGACCATTGGAAACTGCGGCTTCAATATTTTTTTTAAATCTAAATTCCCTTTATAGTGATTTACAATACTCTGACTTAAATTATTTGAAGGTATACTGTTAAGCTTCAAATATCCTATACTTGTTGCATTCATTAAGGAATGATTAGAGGGTCTCTTAGATGTCTCATAAATAAGAGGAGAATGACGAAAGCCTACCCATCCTCTAATTTGTCTCCCATCGTTAGCCTCTTGTCGGCATTCGTTGCAGTGCTACACATAATTACAATTTGTATAAAGGAAAGGAAAGGCGCATTATCTATCACACTTTCTCCGGCAAGTGTGAATATGGACGGTACACCACCGCTCCTGTCGCGTGGCGTTCCTTGGCGCGCGTTCAAGTGTGGCATTGCATATGGCAAGGACGCATCCCGCCTGGGCCAATCAGAACGCCGCCAAAGCGGGAAACACTTTGTCCACGACAGCATGAGCCATTAAAGGTTTTTCGCCTTTAAAAAACTAGTGATACGCAAGGTAACGCCGAGGAGAACTACTCCAACTTCGATTTTTAATGAGGGGCTGCACTTATACATACGCATTCGCGTGTTTGTCTATGCGTCACATATACCACAAAAAGTATTCGAACAGGGTTCAAGGCTAGAGCTACAATGACAATCCAACGGACCTTTTCGAAAGCGTGCAAGGTGGTTTCACGGGTCGCGCATTGTTCTAGCAATGGCCACACTTGCAAAGAATGAGGTGAATGTAAACAGCTGAAAATGCGTTTTCTGTGTTCTTTTTCTTTTTTTCGCCTGAGCGAGTCTCATATGGCATGAGCTGGCGCTGGTAGTAAACTGTAGATAGTCGTGGAGGTTGATTCTCGTGTAGAAGCTAGAGCAAACTCTGTTATGGTCGTCCTCAAGGCCCCTGGACAGCTCTTTTCAAAGCCCCGCAGCAAGCGTGTTGTGACCACGAAAACTGTCTCAAAGTCACTGCGCCTAAAATCACACGTACGAATTGCATTTCTGTGTCTGTTTTGTTTGTTTTTTACAAGAAATTGGTGGTTCCGCCCCTGTTTGATCACGCAGCATTGTTGTGGCTTGTTAGTTTTGAAATGATAAAATTGATTATTTAACTAGGACTTTTATAGGTCTTGCTAGACATTATGCTGTTCTAGAAATTTGTTTCATATTGTCACGGACAACAGGGCTAGACGTAACAGACGACAAGACGAAGCTGTACCAGCAGGCAAAACGTTCGGCGCTCAGCACGCGAGTCAACTTCAGTGTCCTCTTCTTCCAGGCGCAGCAAGAAGATGGAGACACCAGGTGGCATTACTCCCCCTCTTAAAAAAAAAAGAGAAATAAGGGACGGAGCGCGAGGTAGGGTGTCCTACGCAACAACGAAGCAAGCGCATAGCGCACTACCGCGTGAAATAGGGCTTCATGCGGACGACGTGCACGACCTCGGAGCGTGGTTGCCGACGCGAGGGCTGCACAGTACCCACTGGAAGAACTTCGTATGTTACTTCTGTGACTCGGCGCAGAACTTCGTAAGGTCCGAAGTAGCGGGAAATCAGTTTATCACACAAGCCGGGCCGACGCACCGGGGTCCATACCCAAACTTTCTCTCCGGGATGGTAGGCGACGTGTCGATGACGGAGGTTGTAGCGGCGTGCATCCGTGCCCTGCTGTTGCTGAATGTGAATTCGGGCAAGTTGACGTGCTTCCTCAGCGCGCTGAGCAAACTGTTCGGCGTCTGGCATGAGTGGAAGATCATCTGTGCAGCTCGGAAGCATAGCATCCAACATCGTCTGAACGTCACGTCCGTAGACTAGGCGAAATGGTGTGAAACGCGTCGTCTCTTGGGTGGCCGTGTTGTAGGCATATGTGATGTAGGGAAGAATTTCATCCCAGTTTTTGTGCTGCGAGTCTATGTACATTGCGATCATGTCGGCGATGGTTTTGTTGAGTCTCTCCGTGAGGCTATTCGTCTGCGGGTGATATGCAGTAGTTTTTCGGTGGCTGGTATGACTAAGCTCGAGCACGTCGTGCATGAGCTGTGCCGTAAAGGCGGTGCCTCGATCAGTTACGACTAGGGACGGTGCGCCATGACGCAACACGATTTGCTGCATGAAGAATTGAGCGATCTCAATTGATGTGCCCCGCTGCACTGCCTTGGTTTCCGCATAACGTGTGAGATAGTCGGTCGCGACTATAATCCATTTGTTACCCGTCGATGACAGCGGAAATGGGCCCAGTAGGTCGATGCCGACTTGGTCAAACGGCGTCCGAGGTGGAATAATAGGTTGGAGCAAACCCGCGGGTTTGAGAGGAGGTACCTTCCGACGTTGACACTCGCGGCAGCCTCTGACGTAGCGATGGACGACGTCAGAAAGTTTAGGCCAATAATAGGCTTGACGAGCTCGAGCGAGTGTGCGTGCAAAGCCTAAGTGGCCGGAGGTGGGCTCATCGTGGCAAGCAAAAAGGATGTCGTCGCGTAGGTCGGCCGGCACGACAAGGAGGTGCGCTCGATCAACAGTGCTGGAGTTTTTCTTGAATAAAACGCCATTCCGAAGACAGAATGCAGAACGGTGCCTTCCAAACTGGCGGGGGACGTCAGCAGCGCGACCCTCCAGGTGGTCAATGACAGGTCGAAGGTCTGGGTCAGCTCGCTGTCGGGTCATTATATCTGAGGCATTCAGTAGTCCAAGAAAACTTGTGTCATCCGTGGCGTTATCGACAAATCCCACGGGTGCCCGCGAGAGCGCGTCAGCATCTTCGTGCTTCTGACCAGACTTGTACACAATGGAGTAATCAAATTCTTGAAGGCGAAGGCTCCATCGTGCTAGGCGCCCTGATGGATCACGGAGATTGGCCAGCCAGCACAGAGAATGGTGGTCAGTAACGACTTTAAACGCGCGTCCATAGAGGTAAGGCCTAAATTTCATAGCTGCCCACACAACTGCGAGGCATTTCTTTTCCGTAGTGGAATAATTTGTTTCAGCGCGGGAGAGCGTGCGGCTGGCACACGCAATGACCCTTTCCACGCCAGCTTGGTGTTGAATGAGTACAGCGCCAAGGCCGATGTTGCTGGCGTCGGTGTGGATTTCGGTGGTAGCGTCTTCATCAAAGTGCGCAAGAACAGGAGTAGTTTGCAGTCGTCTGCGTAGCTCCGCAAAAGCCTCCTGTTGCTCGGCGGCCCACACGAACTGTGTATCATCCCGCGTGAGGCGGTTCAGGGGTGCGGCTACCTTGGAAAAGTCGGCGATGAAGCGGCGGTAGTACGCACACAAACCCAGGAAACGTTTTAAACTCCTCTTCGTGGTAGGAACGGGAAATTTTGCGACAGCGGCAGTTTTGTCGGGGTCTGGCCTAACGCCTGCGGCATTCACGAGATGACCAAGAAACTTCAACTCTTTGTAGCCAAAGTGGCACTTTTCGGGCTTGAGCGTCAAGTCAGCTGACCGGAGGGCATCTAATACTGCTCGAAGGCGTTCAAGGTGTTCTCCAAAGGTTTCAGAGAACACGACAACGTCGTCGAGATAAACTAAACAGATTTGCCATTTGAGGCCAGCGAGAACGGTGTCCATCATGCGCTGAAAAGTAGCCGGCGCTGAACATAGGCCGAATGGCAGCACTTTAAACTCATACAGTCCATCTGGGGTAACAAAAGCTGTTTTTTCGCGGTCCCGCTCATCAACCTCAATCTGCCAGTACCCGCTCTTCAAATCAATGGAGGAGAAGTACTGGGCGCGACAAAGCTTGTCGAGCGAATCGTCGATACGGGGCAGCGGGTAGACGTCTTTTTTAATGATGTCGTTCAACTTTCGATAGTCAACACAGAAGCGAAGGGTGCCATCCTTTTTTCTCACAAGCACGACAGGGGACGACCACGGACTGTTGGAGGTTTGGATGACACCATCACGAAGCATCTCCTGAACCTGTGTGTGAATCGCTTCACGTTCCGTCGTTGAGATGCGGTACGGCTGCTGGCGTATAGGGCGGGCATCGTCGGGAGTAATTATACGGTGCTTCACAAGAGGCGTCTGCCGAATTTTTGATGATGTCGCGAAACAAGCACTGTATTTTAAAAGAAGAGAACGTAGGTCGTGCTGCTGTGTTTCCGAGAGATCTGTACTAATATCCAGACGATCAAGGGATGGGTGCACATTTTCAGTTTCTCCGAACGTAAAACATTCAGAAACGTCCGCTAAGGCGTCGGCGAATGCGATAGCGGTAGCGCGGAAAAGATGGCGGGGCTCGTTCGTGAAGTTAGTCACCAGGAGCTCAGATCGGCCGTTACGGAGATGGATGAGACTCCGCGCCGAGGTGATACCGTGGGTGAGCAAAAGGGACTGGTTGCCCTCAGCGACCGCCGTTCCGTCACGCAGTTCATCGCAGTTAACGGTCACAAAAACACTGGAACGTGGCGGAATAGAAACGCTCTCGGCGGAAATTCGAAGAGGGGCGTGGCTTTGGCGGTCTGCGGTGTCAGTATCATCCGCTTTCTCAGTTGAAAAGGTCACGGTACGCTTCCGGAGATCGATAATGGCCCCATACTCCCGAAGAAAATCGACACCAAGGATACAGTCGCGGGAGCAGTCAGGTATTACAAGGCAGCTTACAACAAACGTGGAGTTGCGAATTTGGACTCTCGCCGTGCACTGACCGCTCGGAGTTACGACATGCCCGCCAGCGGTTCGAATCTGCGTGCCAGACCATGGCGTCATCACTTTTTTTAGAAGCGCCGCTAGCTTCCCGCTTAAAATGGAAAAATCAGCACCAGTGTCTACCAATGCGCTAACCTTATAGCCGTCGAGGACCACGGGTATATCCAGCGAGAGTCTATCTTCACGTGTACGAACTGTCGTCGGGGCCGTCAAGTCGCGGTCGCTCACAGGTGGCGTTGTCGGGGGGTCTTCGTTGTGTCGATTTGAAGCGGCCACGCCCCCTGAGGTCGCTGTCTTTAGTTTTCCCGGCTCGGACTAGACGGCCGTCGCTGCGCCATCCAGGAGGAGCTGGGCTGCGAGGATAGTCGGCGTGGAGACGGAGATCGTGACTGTCGTCTAGAAGTTGGCGCCATGCGCTGCTGGGCTACGTAGTCCTCAATATCCCGGGGCCGTTGGCCTAAAGGAGGGCTACGCATGTCGATGGGGAAACCCTTCAGTCCCAGTTGTCGATATGGGCACTGTCGATACAGGTGGCCAGGTTCTCCGCAGTGGAAGCACAGGCGCTGCCGATTTGGGGCACGCCACAGGTCTGCCTTTCGGTAGGGTGGTCGGCGGTTGTCGATGTACGGTTCGGGGTGGGCTGAATACAGCGAGCCTTGGTCGGGTGGCGGTAATTGTGTGGAATCGGTTGGGGAACGTCGCAAGATGTCCGCATAGGTTGGCCGACAGGGCTCGGTGGAAAAGGATGGCGGGTTAGCGGATGGTACCGAAGGCCGAAATGCTTGTTGGAGCTCTTCTCGGACAATACTAGCGATAGAGCCGATCGTCGGCTGGGGAGCACCGAAGAGCGTCTGGAGCTCTTCGCGCAGAATGGACCGGATGATGTCGCGAAGAAGGTCCGTACTAGCCCCGAAGGCCGAATGCGGCTCCGTGAGCGAAGCGGCGAGTACCGGCCTGTCGTAGGTCGTAGACCGCTGCTGGAGCATCCTTTCCATCGTGACTGCCTTCGAAAGAAACTCTGCAGCTGTGCTCGGCGGATTGCGCACGAGCCCAGCGAACAGTTGTTCCTTAACGCCGTGCATGAGATGGCGTACCTTTTTCTCTTCGGGCATGGCCGGGTCAGATCGTCGGAACAGCCTAGTCATGTCCTCCACGTACATGGTTATGGTCTCGTTCGGCATCTGTATGCGAGAGCGTAAAGCCCTTTCCGCTCGTTCTCGGCGATCCGGGCTGGTGTAGGTGTCCAGGATGCAGCGGCAGAACTCGCGCCACGATGTTAGGGCGCCTTCGCGATTCTCGTACCATGTACGAGCGCCATCTTCCAGGCTGAAGAAGACGTTCCTGAGCTTTCCGGCTAGTGCGGTGAACAGGCGTGTCAACTGGCACAGGACCTGAATCCTGGGTATGCGGAGGAGTGCGGGACATATACTGGGATCGATACCCTGCGCCGACACCAAAATATGTCACGGACAACAGGGCTAGACGTAACAGACGACAAGACGAAGCTGTACCAGCAGGCAAAACGTTCGGCACACAGCACGCGAGTCAACTTCAGTGTCCTCTTCTTCCAGGCGCAGCAAGAAGATGGAGACACCAGGTGGCAATATTTTTGTCCTTCAAAGTGTTCAGTTGTAGCGGTACTCAAACACTCAAGACGCGAACAGGGTAAATATTGAGAGGAAGAAGGAACTACGCTCCCAAAATGATTTAACATAAGTCGAAACTTCGATAATAGTCCAAAATTCGACTTTATATTAGTCACAATAAAAGCTCTAAAATTTGCTAGCGATCTTTCAAATATATGCAACTTGCATGATAGTTCAAACCTAGATTGAAATTTTGCGCAGAAATGCATACAGCGGTTGTTTCTACTTACGCACATTTTCCTTAAATTCTACTTTAGGCAGTGTCCTTACATATAGTACGAGAGTAGAAAATAATGTGCTTAAAGGTCCCCAGAAAGGGGTCACCAAGAAGGGTAAACAACGCCATAACACTGATAGTTCTTGAACCACCCATCATTCTCCCGCAAAAATTTTCGATCTAGCTTCTGCAACACCAGAGATATCGGCGATTAAAAATGACCCTTCCAATTTTCCCTCTCAACTCGTACGCCGAAGGGAGCCATAAAAAAACAATGAATACAAGCAAGTTCAAAGCTCCGCCCAGACATACGTCACTTCGACGAACTTCCGGTTGCCGCGCGCTCGCTCGCTGGCGTACTCCGCCAACCCGTCCTCGCTCGCACACGCCTGAGGAGTTCGCCAGTTCGCGCAGCGACGGTTAGTGTAACAGCGAACCCGTGGTTATCCTATGTTACACGGCGGACCAAACCATGGTTGCACCACTAACCGCGGTTACCGCAAACCGAGCTTGACGACCTCGGTTTGCGTCGTTAACCGAGGTTATGACGGCGTCTGTTGACGGAAGCTACTCGTCGGCGCCCGAGTGCGCGAAATGTACGAGCGGGTCTGCTTCACAAAGTTATTCATTTGCCCACTGTATCACGTTTAAAGATCGATGTATAGATGATGGTGCCGCCCGACGTCTTCGATTACGGCCGACAGCGCAGCGACTGCGTACTGAAGCCTTGTCGTGCCTACAGTATCGTTTGAACGGCTTGTTGCTGAGCAGAACGCCAAAAAATACGCGGCCTTAGCTATGAAAGTACACGAGTTTGCAACGCTTGCAGCACGGGATGCCGCGAGCAGGCTGAGGTACATTACACAATTACCGCGGGTGTGGAACGTGCGAGCGCGGCGAACGCCAGCGCCGTGCGTGACCGTCCCTAGTCGTCGCTAGGCCTATTGTTTCGCTTCGAAGCCGCGGCGGTCGACGCTTTGGAGCATGATCAACGCTGTCGTAAATTGTCTACTTATGAAACTGCCTTATAGTGATTCCTATCCTGCCATAGTAAAATAATTATAGGATTAACACTGCCGACGCATTAATCGCAGAGCTAGTACGAGCAGATCGGATCAGCCGAAATGCACCAGCGGCAGCTGGCTTGAGCATAAACTAGCTTGTATCACGGCTATCGCTCTTACCAGCAATTTGCTGCTGGTCAGCGATCCTCACGAGGGCTTCATACTTGATATTCGGCTCAATATTCCAGACGCCAACAAATTTTAGCACGCTTTATTTCGGACATCGGTGCTAACGATCCGCCGTGTGGTTCGCGAACGGTATGCGGGAGGAGGGGCCACAGCGGCGATGTTTACGGCGGTCAAGGAGGTGCTGCCATCGTGCGGTGCTTGACCGTGCTGTTGACGCCTCGTCGGACGACACTCCGATACTCCTGAAACCACGTTATATAAATAAGATATTTGTAAATGCAGCTTCGTTCTGCCGATCCCTGCGTCGCTTCGGTTGTTGCACTTAATGGGCAATGGCCACCTAACCGATCAGGGCGGCGAGCTGTAACAGCCCTCACAGAGTTCGAGCAGCGCACGAGCAGACGACTTTCGCAGCTACCGGAAGTGTGTTCGTGACGTCATGGTTGCAGTGACCGCAGCGAATGGCAGCTTCTAGCAAGCCTTGCCAGTCAACCGACCCGTGACGTCACGGGATTAGGAAATAGTTCCATGCGACGCCGCCAAGCGACATTCCCTCTGCCCGCGAATTTCAAAAAACGCGGTTTTTAAAAATTAATAATAAATCGCTGGCTTTGTTCCAAGGAGTTATGCTTTGCGTTAATGCTCAAAAGGATGTGTTCTACACACTGAACACGTTTATCAGTGGTTTCTTGGGGGCCGTTTCCGTGGACCTTTAAGAACCGCGACTAAAATTACACGCTTGATGTAAGAAAATTTTTTGATTATTTTTCCCTTCCTTTGTTCAGTACAATTTCCATCATTAATGTTGTTTTTGTCACAAAAATATGTCACAAAATGTCAAAAAAAAAGTCTTTTTTTTTTCGTGCTCGTGTAACGAGAGAGAGAGAGAGTAATTTAATGAGAAGAAAGGTGTACAGGTCGGCCGGCGGTATAGAGACCCTGGTCTGCTACTACACACTGGGGATTGAACAAGGGTTGATGGCGTGCCTTGTTCAGTTCTCTTTCATACTGTGTAGCCATCTTCTTTATCTAGCTCTGCCGTAGCCATTTATGCGTCACTAGCTGACATCTGTGCAAATTTTGTTGCCTTGCTCCTTATAGTTTCGGGGAAAATGTATACAAACATTCAGAAATGCTAAGCGGAAGAGACTGCGACATTCCGACTAAAGTCTTACAAGAGAACCAAATGTCGGTTCTCTGATGAGGTTATGGTCGGAGTGTGACAATGTTTCTCTCAAATTTGCCTCCCTGCTAGCGGAATTTATTCCCAAGTATTCACATTCCAATCTATAAAAGCGGCATTGAGAAAAATGGCTATAAAACCCAGGAAATCTCCGTCTTTCTAATCGGCGTGAGACAACAAAGGATGAAAAAAAAAATTTTTTTGAAGTCGCTAACTCAAAGTACAAGTCATTTCTGAAAGCGACAAAGATCTGCTATGAACGGGTCACCAAATATAAAAAATCAATCTTTTTAGAAACAAAAAATAATGCAAATAAACTCTCTAGAGATACCAAATTTCCTCCCGATATTAGCACGAAAAATAATCAGAAAGCTTGAAATGTTCAGTTCCAACTGCGAATATTTTTCCAAGTAAAATTGCAAAACGTAGCACAGTTATACCTTTTTTTTTTCCTTTTTGCAATTGACAGTGTCACCTCCCCTTAATTTTCCACAGTCTACGCTAATGTAGACGTCTTGAGGGCGCAGAAATGCCGCGCGGACGTACGTTTGGTGGTAATACCGAGCAGTAAGAACAGATCTAAGTTTTCAAGGCTGCTTAGCAGAGCGCGAGAAAGCAAGAGGGGGAGGGGGGGGGGGCGGGAGGGGGGGGGGGGGGCTGATGTGCTAATACAAAACAAAGAGAACTTCCTGGTGCGTCGTTTTGTTGTTTTTTGTTTTTTATTTTTTGTTTTGTTTTTTTTTCGGCTGACGTGCTCTACACCTTAACCACTTCGAATGAAAGGTGCTGGCTTCCCTCATACTATTGTTACGAACTATTGTAATACCACGAGCTCACATTTTTGGAAGAATCACTGCACAGAGAGAGAGAGAGAGAGATTTACGTTTTTACTCAGAGCAGGCGAGAAGTTTTCATGGTAGGAGGGGAGCCTCCTCACTCCAAAAGCCGTGGACCCTAGCCGTTTCACGAACCCGGTCGAACAGACTATACATGCTTGTCATTTAGGCTGGGGCTTCCCGGCTGGGTCTCCCACGGCATTTTCGTTAAGTCTTTGCTACCAGTGGTTCCATGCGGACTCATGCGGTTCCGAGGACCCGCTAATCGTTCACCACTGCTTGAGGGATTTCGGACAACCCAAAAGGTAGCCAAGGAAATATACCCACATACTTCTACTCTACAGGCTTGGTGGGGAAATAAATATATATATATATATATATATATATATATATATATATATATATATATATATATATATATATATATATATATATATATATATATATGAAGGAAAGAAGCCAACAGTCGGCGAAGCCAAGGAAAGCGTTGGGGATGGTACTTTTATGTCTTTTTTTTAATGTTTGCTTAGATATTCACAGAAATTAGTAATGTAACCTGTTTAGGGGAAAGATAATTAAACACAAAGTAGAAGAAAAAACAACGTGCCGATGGTGGGAACCGAACCCACGACCTCCGAATATCGCGTCCGGTGCTCTTCCAACTGAGCTACATCGGCCGCTGTCCCCCTGCTACTTGCTTGGGTATTTATGTTGTCTGTATACGAACCTTGAGAGTGTTCACCAGCGCCACCCTCAGCCATAGCGGCGGACGTAGAATGTCCTTTGTTGCCGCCAGCGTCACGTAGAACGTGATCAAGAGCGAGGGTGAAAGCTGTGCTAGAACCCTCTTACGCTACCTATGGCTTCAAGACTGCCAGAACTGAGACCCTCGTAAGCTACAAGCAGATCAATTAAGGGGAAATGAGGGTGTTCGTCATAATACATGAAGGAAAGAAGCCAACAGTCGGCGAGGCCAAGGAAAGCGTTGGGGATGGTACTTTTATGTCTTTTTTTTAATGTTTGCTTAGATATTCGGAGAAATTAGTAACGTAACCTGTTTAGGGGAAAGATAATTAAACACAAAGTAGAAGAAAAAACAACGTGCCGATGGTGGGAACCGAACCCACGACCTCCGAATATCGCGTCCGGTGCTCTTCCAACTGAGCTACATCGTCCGCTGTCCCCCCTGCTACTTGCTTGGGACTTGCTTGCTATATATATATATATATATATATATATATATATATATATATATATATATATATATATATATATATATATAATGCTGGAATGCAATGCAAGGGAAGCTGGCTACGCATTGCCAGCACTGCAAATGTAAGCCTCAATTTGAAAAAAACCGCTGTTATTTCGCATTCTGAAATAAAACCGAAAGAGAGTTTACAGAAGCGTTTGAAATAAAATCCGTCAGGGCCGATATGTGTATCATCAACGTATCACTGTCGTTGTCTGCGAAAGAAGTTGATTTGCTTAGATTATCGCAATGAGTGTGTCTAGCTGTATGCCTTTGTTCCCTGCGATGATTGTTTCCTCATGTTTCCTCGTTGCTTATGTTTGTTTGATGACGATCACGTTTTCTGTATAAAATGACTTCCGTTTCATCCATTAAAACCAGTTGTTAGTTCGCGCTCCGTGGTGTTTGTCTTTTCTGTCGTTCAATGTGTTAGCGTGGTGAAACCAATATGAATAACCAACTAGGCCCAATTCTCGCCATTTTAGCAGTAGTCACATCATATCTCGGATTATACATAAAGAATGTCGCGACCAATATAACACACTCACTTCGAGGCGAGATTACTCGCGCCCATTGTTTGCAGATGTGTGATGCCATTATCCCAAGGGTCTTCTGACTTTTGCAGGGACCAGTAGCCAAGTTTCAAGACTTCTTTATCACTTATCTTTTCAGTAAGTCTCTGCAGCTCAGTAAAGAAGAGCAGCGTAGAGTGTAGGAGGCCGGAAGACAAATTGCGATCGACAGCTTTTCATGGTAGACCGGAGCCCAGGAAATTGAGCGATAGTCTGTCAATGCCAGATAATGCCTTTGTAAACTCCCGGGTCGGTGTCACCCTTACACTTGCGCAAGAACCTCGCCAGCACTTCGGCGGGTACACAGATTGAAAGGGGCGAATAAATCATTGATGAAAACAAGTTACTGCAAGGGCTTCTGCAACTCGCAGGCGTTGGGGATGTTCCTACGCCACGTACTTGAAGGCACCCGGGTTGAGCTAACGCAATCACACCATGGACATTTATCATCTGCTATCTTTGCGTTTCCATCGACAGGCCTCTACACAGTTCGTGTTCCTTACTCTTTCTCGCTCTTTCTATGTCTATATCATTTTTTCTTTTCATTCTTCTTTACGATGTTCACCGTGGCGGAGTTAGGACACTGCCAGGTGGCACATGCAGTTCTGGTATACCTGGACACAACATCGCGTGTCCCATCTGGGACCCTGTCTCCTTCTCTTCAGAAGATAAATTAAACGGCTTTAGAAATATTTAAAATACTTCACTATTTTTATACGCATTCTTCTGTAAGTACTCGAAATTTAACATTGTGCTTTTTATCGACTCTCAGCATATTGGGCTTTACATAACTTTACACTTTACATAACATTTGAATCCACGGCTGTCGTTCTATGTTGAGCTGCAATTAGCACCAAACAAGCGTGATTTTGTTACTGTCTCTGTCACCGCCAAATTTTGCTCTGCAAACCCTCAAGGGATCGTTGCCTTCCGCGACGCGAAAAAAAAATTGTAATGAGAACTAGATATGCTCCTACTCATTTCGTAGGCATTATTTTTTCCGCACATTTAGAGACGAATACTTCACTGGCGTACACAACGGTGTTGAACAATATACACGAGTAATTTTTTTTATAACAACTGCCGGTGACCAATACTCTAGTCACCAATAATGAGGTCACATAACAGGAACTCGCTTTATTCAGCTTGTTAACATTCGTGTTCAAAATGATTTCTTAACATGCCGCTTTTGAATATGACTAACCCTAATTAGTAAAACTTCACTTCATTTCTGAACAGCTTGCTGAAGTCCAAATTTATTTAGCTTACTTTGAAAATTTACACGTTCCAGACGCCAACCCAAAGGCTGAGCTTCATATCTAGCAGTTTCGCGTTGCTCTTGCTGCACGAATATTTGGCATGAGATGTTTATTCTCTACGAAACGCATTTGAAGCCGTCATACTTGGATGCGTCCCAAGTGGTCGTCCCATGAACCGTAGACACTGTTCACCACTGTATTAAGGCGCAGCGCAAAGACCCTCTTCGACTCTGTTACGCAGACTGCAGGAGAACCAAATCATATTTTCGTATTATTAGAGAGATTTAGCATACCGTGATCCGCGATCCGCCACCATGACACTCTATCGCTCGTGGGCGGGGCGTTCAAGCTGATTGGTTCCGATGCGCCAGGTCAATGTGCCGACATCAAGTATGTGGCGCCATCTATCGGCATCAAAGTGATCTGGGCATGCGCAATGGAACGCGCGGTGGCGATCCATGGTAGCGGATCGCGGATCACGGTGTGCTAAATCTCTCTATTGTCTAAGGAAGTGAGCAAAATTCTCGCCTACTAGTTAGCCGCGAATTTTTTTCTTTTTTTTTCTGTTTACTCACTGCTGCACTCTACGAATGCATGGCTGTAAAGTTACCAATAGCCATTGCTGCTTCTTTCTCTGCGTCGAAAGCTATATCTCATCCTCCTGCTTGTATGCAAGGTCGGTAAAGGTGTCCTTCTTTCGTTCATAAACACAGGTTGGGACGCCTTCACCGTCGACGGGCAGAACTTCTCCACCTTCGACCGCGACAACGACCAGTGGCCACAAAATTGCGCGGTCACCTTCCGCGGCGCCTGGTGGTACAGCGCTTGTCATGCTGCCAACATGAACGGGTTGAACTTGAACGGCGCTCACGACAGCTACGCGGACGGCATCGAGTGGAGCTCGCGTGGTGTCGGCGTTCCAGGCGTCCAGTACTACTCGTACCCCAGCGTCCGCATGATGATCCGACCGGCGGGTCTGCTCTTGGACCGGAGAAGCAGCCTCGCTACTTCCGTGCCTTCGTCCTAAGAAAAACTAGTCGGGCTCTAGAGCCTCGCTGTGACTGCATTTCAATACTGACAACTCTCAACAAAGTTACGATGCATGTTAGCCAAATTCTATTGTGCGATATTCTCGGTTTTGTAATAGTATCTTCGGTCACTTACTGTAAGACTATTACGGTCCTCAAGATGAGAATAAGCCTTGTACACTCCATCCAAAGGTTTTGAGCTTCGACTATAGGGGTGGGGTGAGGTGTAAGTATCCCAGAGCACTGCCACAAAACAGACCGTATGGCCTGAAACTTTCTGACCAACATTGTACGTGTCGATACGCAGACATGAGAGCTCAGTGATTTGTGCATGGTTACAAGTTCAGTTTTCAAGCTCGAAGGTAATTCATCTCTTGGTCCTTGTCCGTGCAGTTTCAACTAGCTGCAAGCACAAGGAAGAATCAAAGGTTCATGTCCTGTGCTTTCTTCGACAAGAAAGAAAATTTCTGCGTCCTATAATTTTAGGTTCCAATGTATAGGAGGCTTTAAGATAAGGATAGCCGGACAAAAAAAATTACTTTTATGGTCATTGAACGTTATGGTAGTGCGTATATCCCGAGTGAAAATATTATAACAGAAGCTCCAATTTTAGGACTGCAACTGCCGAGTTCACTAGATGTCGGCGAATGATCTTGAGCTCTTCACAAGTCCCCACCTCTTCTTCTTCTCCTTAATCTTCTGAGTGGGGATAAAGATATTTTCTTCTTGACGCCGTACCTGTTTTTTTCTTTTTTTAAGCCTCTGAGTTGGGTAAGGATATCTTTAAGAGGAAGTTCGCCGTGAGTAGGCGAACGATTTTCAAGGCCTCGCAAAGTGAAACTAGGGCTTCATCGTTTTGGTGGTGATCTAATCAGTCCACGTGAAGTGCTTTCACACTTCAAAAAATAAGCATCGGAGCGAAGTGGATCCGAACCGTTCTGGTTCGAACCCGGATGCTGGTGTTCAGTAGCCATGCCTATTAACCAATGAGTCCCCGCGGCGGGTGCTTTCGCTCGTTATATATAACCAGGTTCAAGTGAGGTTAAACCTCAACCATTTCTATAATGGGCTGATTGTTTTCAATTTATAATGTACCCTGCATCGCCGAGCAGGGGAGTGGACTACACTTATAGCATCAGGTTAAACAATTTCAACATAAAGCAATAAAAGTGCTACCAGCTTTCATGACCAGAAAAGAAAAAAAGCAGTGTAACTACACCTCGCTCAGTTCAAAAATAAAAGTGTTAAACGCATTCCATTTAGCGAACGTTTTCGGGGTAAAATAGAATTTCATAACATTTATTTTGCATATAATTTCGCGAATCATATTTTTGTGGTCCCTTTTCACCTACATATAGTGGGGAAGGG
Source organism: Amblyomma maculatum (assembly GCF_055883805.1). NCBI lineage: Eukaryota > Metazoa > Arthropoda > Arachnida > Ixodida > Ixodidae > Amblyomma > Amblyomma maculatum. The sequence goes on from NC_139345.1 coordinate 1,259,228, forward strand.
GGCGCGTAAATATAAGTTTGCCTGTCGATTTTTGTAAGATTATAATAAACGAAGTGCATCAGTTTCAGCCTATGTTTTCTTTAGCCGTTCCGCCAAAACTTCTATTCCGGTAGTATTTCTCCTCTGAGTGACGCTAGCGTAGTTGGATACTGCATTGATATGAACCAGTCTGACTGGTTCTGTATACGTTCTAATTTACCGATTATGTAGCGTTGATGGGGATCCAATACGACACTATGCTACCTCCTACGCAACGGAGTACACCATCTCCTAGTGCGATCTAATCAGCGCATCAGAAGCTGTCACCTTTAATTTGTGAGGAGCATTACGAAGTGTCCGGTTTACTGAGTTAAAAATTCGACTTGTTTTATTTGCTATCCTACTGGTGTATTCATTGAATGCTAGGTCTTAAGAGAGCAACGCCTAAGTATTCAATGTTCGACGTTTATTCCAGCCATTTACTTCCCATTTCATGCGAACTAAAATTATTCACCGCCTTTTTTTTTTTTTGTTTCGACAATGTTACATGATAACATTTCTTAGTATTAAAGTGTAGCTCCCAAAAGTGGTACCATGTGCCTGTGTTGGTGATATCCTCCCGGGCAAGTTTTCTATCCAACCTACTTAAAGTAGCCCTGTAAGCTACGCAATAGTCAGCAAATAATTTAGTATTGTTACGGGTCATTCCCAAGGCAAGAGTCTCATTTCAAAGTCAGGAGCACCCTCTAGACACCAGTGCACACCAACATAACTGTTTCAGGTTCATCGTCTTTCTTCCACATAGTGTCCAAACATCCTCGTCTGGCGACATCTTCAGCTACACCGGTAACACTACCCCCCGGCCGCGGGACAAGCACTGTCCCGGTGCTTGCTAAACCGAGCAGCGGGAACAGTAGGGGGTTTAAGACGAGCGAAGTGGACAATTTGTGTGGCTTGGGCAGAGAAGTCTAGCATGGGAGACAGGGGCGGGATCTTACGACTCACATTACTCACTTGCTGCAAGACGTGTTGAGGACCCACGTAACGAGACATCAGTTCCTCGCACAGGCCCACACGACGGACCTGGAGCCAGAGGAAGAAAAGGGAGCCAGGTGATTAGTGAACGTCTCAATTTTGATGGTTGCAACGGCGTTTTGGGCCGTCTTGGGAAGCCGTGAGGCGATCCTGAGCAATGTTCCAGGTGGCGTCGGCGCAAGTTATGCCATCGAAAGCAGGCACGGTTTTCGGCAGGCAGCAAACTAAAGGCTGAATCGGGTCATGGCCAAAGAGGAGGTTGTATCTTTACGGGGTGAATTGTACGCAAATGTGACGAAAGGCAAATTGACGTCCAGTCACGATGGTGGTCAGAAACTTACATGGACAGCATGTCCGTAAGCGTCCTGTTAAGGCGCTCAGTATGGCCATTCATCTGGGGATTGTATGCAGTCGTGAAATTGTGGCCAGTAGAACATGACCAGAGCAAATCGTTAGTAACTTCAGCAACTAACTAGAAGTCTCAATACTTTAGCAGTTGGCGGGAAGCGCCGTGAAGCAGGATGACGTCGGGAAGAAGAAAATCAGCGACGTCGGAGGCACAGCTGGTGGGTATAGCTCGCGTCATAACACAGCAGGTGGAGTAATCAGTGGCCACCGCAATCCATCTGTTCCCGGAATTCGATGTCGGGAGAGGCCCAAGGACGTCAAGACCTATGCGCTAAAATGAGCCAGGAACAACTTCGAAGGGTTGAAGATTGCCACTGGGCTGAAGCTCTGACTTCCTCCGATGCTGGCACAGGCAACAAGCTGCAATGTAGCGACGGACAGAGCGATAAAGGTCTGGTCAAAAAAAAAATTCGTCGGCGCTCGCTATCATACGTACATGACACACCAATGTGCCCTGTGGTAGGGGCGTCATGAAGTTAGGCCAAAACAGTAGAGCACAGATGAGTAGAGTAGGGACAACGAGCAAAAGGTCCGCACCATCTGGGCGCATGTTGCGTCGGAATAATGTATCATCACGCAGCACGAACATACTGACGGCAGTATTGGAGTTATCGGTGCGCAGCTGTTCGATAATTGGTGGTAGGGAAAGGTCAAGACTCTGTTCGGCGCCGATGTGCAGAAAGACCGTGATAGACAACATGTAGTCGTCAGCAGTACGGTCAAGTACTTCAGGAGGATCGACTAGCTGGCAGAATAAACATTCAGCCTTGATAGAACTGGCCTGACTTGCAGACGATAATAATAAATGGGTATTCCTGTAAGCGCTAGGCCCAGCGACGTGTGAGCCTGGTAGGGTCCTTAAGTGACGGCAAACAACACAAGGTATGGTGACCTGTAACTACGCAGAAGGGCCTCCTAAACAAGTACGGGCGGAACGCAATCAACGCCCAAAGAAGTGCGAGGCATTCTCGCTGGATGGTTGAATAGTTGCGCTGGGATGGAGATAGCAGGCGGCTGGGATAGGCGATTACACTGGAGGGGTCATGCTGTTGCTGGGCAAGAATAGCGCCAATGCCATGGCTACTGGCGTCGGTTCGAAGTTCCATTGGTGCCGAAGAGTTAAAATGAGCCAGGACAGGAGGAGCGGTGAGGGCCGAAATCAGGACTTGAATGGGGCGAGCTTCATCTGTGCCCCAAGAGAAAGGCGCGTTCTTCTGAAGGAGAGCAGTGAGCGGACAGAAAACGTTGGCAAAGTTCTGGACGAACCGTCGAAAGTAAGAAAATAAGCCGAGAGAACTCCACACATCAGTTGTGGAGTGCGCAGTCAGGAAATCACGGACGGCACAAACTTTACCAGGATCAGGCTTGACTCCTGTGGCGTCAAACAAGTGGCCAAGGAGCTTAATCTGGCCTTGGCCGAAGCTGCATTTTATTTAATTCAACTAGAGATCAGGATGGCGGAAGACGGAAAAGATCGTAGAAAGACGGGCGAGGTGGTGCTCCTGACTTTGAAGTGCGACTCTTGCCGCTGGGATCGTCTCGTAACAATATGAGGAGATATATTATTTGTGATATCAAACGGAGTTGACCTAGTTGGTACATACTGAAGGAAATAACGGCGCAGAGACGAGGGCATGTATGTATGTATGTATGTATGTATGTATGTATGTATGTATGTATGTATGTATGTATGTATGTATGTATGTATGTATGTATGTATGTATGTATGTATGTATGTATGTATGTATGTATGTATGTATGTATGTATGTATGTATGTATGTATGTATGTATGTATGTATGTATGTATGTATGTATGTATGTATGTATGTATGTATGTATGTATGTATGTATGTATGTATGTATGTATGTATGTATGTATGTATGTATGTATGTATGTATGTATGTATGTATGTATGTATGTACCAACTAGCTCAACTGCGTTTTATTGAACTTTATTTCTTGTACATTTAGTCCTGTTCCATGTGTTAGTGCCGTTCTATTTGAGAACCAGGCTGTATTGGCTTCACTAATCGCTCTGCGTACTTTCAAGGCAAGGTAGCCTCCAAGCATGCCAGACGAGCGTTGTGCCCGGCTGAGGTTCGCATGTTGCAGGTTCGCAGCGGGCTGCTTCCGTCAAAGGGCCACAGCCGCAGGATTTGCCGGATAATGTCATCCGAGTGATGGCTACAGCATCGCTTCTACAAAGATTGCCTCTGGGTAGCATATCCGGCCAGGATCAGCATCACGTCCGACATTTCCGTGAATGGTGCGAAGTGGCGGATGGGCACACGGATTTTCTTTGGTACTCATCCCGCCCTTGGCTGTCTACAAAGAAGCATAGAAGTACCGAAGGGAAGCTGCTGGAGTTGGATAGGCAGCGAGTGCCAGAGAAGTTCTAGAAAGCGCTGAAGTTCAGACGAAAGTTTTGTTTCCAGCTGACGCTCAATAAAGAGGGAAAACTATCACTTGGAAGGTCCATCTCGCTCGTGTGTAAATAAATACAAATAAGTCCAAAGCAATAATGGTCATGGCCAGAAACAAACAGGTGCGTGTACCGCAATATATATCGCTCGGTCACTCATTCATTGATATAGTTGACAAACCTAAAATTCTTGGCGTAACATTTTATATGCGTTAAGATGCAGTGAATTACTTGAAGGCCTAAGTGGATTTGGGGCTGAAGTGAAGAATATTACCAACGCACGCGGACATTGTTAACACTGTCGCTGACGTATACGGGATGCCGCCCTTCCTACATCTCGTTGCCTCCCTGTTCTGCTCAACACTGTACAACTTTCCTATAGCAACAGTCACCGCACACATGAACACCCATTATCAAAGACCAAAAAAATACTGAAGGGTGCATGGAGCAGAGCATGACCAGTCGGTAAATTATTTAACTGAAAACAATCGCATATAAGGTAGACAACAGTTTCTTCATGTACACAGTTGCGTGAATTAACTTTTTCTGTCCCTGCCGCATCCATGTGTAGCGTGTTCGGGCGGCTCCACTCGGTAAGCCTTCGGCAGACGCGGATTTATGGCTGAAACCGCCTTCTAATTTATGAGCAGGCGGTTGGGTGGGCGATGAAAACGGTTTTATTTGATCCATGTGTTTTTGCCCTTTTCCTTTTGAACAATATGGTTCCTTGTGGCTTTCCTATACATAAAATTTCTCGGTCGCTGAGGGTTCCAACCCTACCGCAAAAATCCGCCCGTTGTCTTCGGGTAGATGCTTCGATGCCGTCCTTGCGAAATTCCTTCAAGTTTGTTTTGCTGCTGAGTCCAGCTCATTTGACAGGACCCATATCTCGATACAGCCAGGCCAGGTCGTGCGTGTGGCTTAGTCTTTAGTTAAGTCCGATCGTTTTATTTTACTTTCTGCTAAAACTAAAAACTAGCACTAAAAGCTCTAGGATCATTTTGAAAAAAGGCTTGGCACCTAGTAAACGTAGCAATACAGGGGAATTCAACGCAACAGCAGCGTCACAAAATATAGCAATACATATGAACGCACTGCGCAAGCCAGAAAAATATTTATCATGCGAAAAGAAAAATCACGAACTTCCATCCCATAAAAGCAATAAAACATGCAGGACAGAAATAGATTTTTGCCTTGGAACTTTACTTCGATGCATCCACCAGAAAACATAACATGCGAGTCATTTTGCTATAACTTTATTAAGTGATTTATGAAATATTCACAATATCTTTAAAATTTGCTCAGAAACGAAGATCTCTAAAAGAGAGAAAATGTGACCACTGCTATGTCACATCTGTTGAACAATCTTTGTGCTCGGATGCGTTTGAAAGGCCCGTTAATATCGAGGTTCAGCATGCTCGGAAAGAATTGTTTGCGTCCGTATACACAATTCCATTACATGTAAGTTTCGAAAGAATTCCGAATGTTAAAACAATGTGGCCTCTCAAAAACCCTTTTTGTCCACCAGAACAGTTACGTTTTCAGTGCTTTCTCCGTAGCCTTCGAGGTACTGCACTTGGATAGAAAAGACCTTTGTCCAAAGGGCGGTCCATCTTTTGCGACCGAAATCACACCGGTGTCTTTAGAAGCAATGGAGCCCGCATCAATTGTGCTGGCGTTACCGAAGATGTTCCTACTTGCCCTCGGCCCTGGTAGCACGTGTACATACCTGGCGTCTCACAGCCTGGGTTCGCGCCTCGCAGTTTTCAGAGCTCGGCACAGCAGGACGGTGATGCACTCGTAAAATGTCTGGGCCGGCTTAACGTATATGCTGCTAAAACTATCTCCGCTTTCCAAACCTGAGCCGCTCGCGGAATCGCAGTTCCTGCCTTGCTATACCCAGAGGTCACGACCTCGCGGAGCCATCGTCAAGCGACTTTTATGAAAGCCGAAAGGCGCCGCAGGGATGCCTCCTCGAGGGGAGGCTGACGCATCTTGACCTTCACGGCTCCTTCCCGTGCCCGGGCACCTCTGCGCCCATGCAAGCGTTGGCGTACGTATATGTGCGCGTATTTCGCCTACACTGACCCCACGCAAGCAATTTAACTCGCGGTATCGTCCTCAGCAGTAAACACTCATTTCACTGCGCTGCCGCGATCGGTGAGCCTGCATTGATGCCCTGGTATAGAAAGCTGGGGGATATCAATAAGAATGGAATTTATTGTATAATACGCCGTACTTGTGCAAGGACAGTGCAGAGAAAGAACACGTACAACACAAAGCAAGACCGAGGAGCGCTTTCCTGTCGTCTCTCTTATACACCTTTTGTTTTCGTTTGGAGCTCTAGTCTTAGTGGGGAGTTAGCCAAAGCTCCCGAGCTTTGCAACCTAAGCTGCTAGATCTCTTTTTGCTGTACTTCGTTCAATCTGCGGCAGAAAAATAGCATGGAAGATACGCAGTCTTTCGCCACGCCTTTTTCGTTTGCCGTCTAAACGACGCATATTTTCTTGTTTCACTCACAACTGCATTTTTCGCTGAATACCGCCCACCATTACTGGAGGCTCGATAAGAAAAAAAAAATGCAATGCACGAAAACTGTTCTCGTGGAGTTGGCAAGCACTCCTATTTTCTGAGCTCACGTGGTTTTGTTTTTTTTTTCTTCGCATCAACAGCGTTCACTATTATAACATTGGGGAAGCATTAACCGGGAACTTTTTTTGTGGGCCGGTTGTTTGAAATTGAACTGCTTTCGTCACTTTTATGCGTCGTGAACGCAGGTCATCGCCACTGTGCACCGCAGTGTCGTTAACCGCGACACGTTACTGATGCAAGCCCGCGGATGTCATTGCCTTCGGGAAAATGAACCACTCGGTAATGTACAATCTGCACAGCTGGGGGTAATTCTCTCCTGAAGCCCTCATATATCTCCGTCGTTATTGTGACCGAAAGTGAATGCACGCACCACTGCACTGTCTGCGCAGCGCGAAGAATGAACAATCATAAGTTTTTTCTAGTGTGGCATGCAGCGCAGCTCAGCTAGGCTTTGACAAGCAACAAATGTATTTTGGCCGCTTGCACCGAAGAAGACTGTGTTCATGTCATGCTCATATAATTTTACTTCGGTGGTTCTGGGAACCATTACTAACAAACGATGCAATTTCCTGTTGCGTTAAGAGGTTACAAACTACCGAAAAGTCATTATTAGCGAATACACGAAACGTTAACATGGGTGTGCGTTTACATTCATTCCGCGCTGTTCTCGTTAAATACCTAATTAATATAAACGGTCGTTAGGGTTGTGCTTACGGCTTTTGCCTGGCTCCCCACAGTACGTTAAGGTATTGCACGTTCATGACTGTACCTTTTCAGGTAGATGTCAGTCCTTTTGATCAATATCTGAAACGTGCCGATCCCTTCCCTAGCAAAACTACTTCTCGGCGGAGCATTGCAGTGAATCAGCCGCAACAAACTAATTAACATTCTGTTGAGCGTTTTCATAAGTGCGTTCGCATGCGCATCTGCGACACTCTAAGCTCTCCAGATCTGCAGCTTGCTGTTTGGTTGTTTTCGTTAGGAATGCGGAGCCATGCACATTATTGTCTTTTTTGGCGCCATCAGCTAGCAACAGCCGACAGTTTTCACAATAATTTGAAAATTAATTAAATTCTAAACTGCTTAGTCATTTCTGCTTGCAGCTTGCTACAACGGCTGCCTGGGCGTGTTGGTTATCCATTAGTGAAAAACAGCGCAACAACAACGAGACACACGAGAGGCAAGCGCTGCTGTTTGATTGTTTTCGTTAGAAATGCAGAGCCAAGCACATTATTGTCTTTTTTGACGCCATCAGCTAGCGAGAACAGAAATTTTTCACAATAATTCGAAAAGTAATTAAAATCTAAACTGCTTAGTCATTGCAGCTTGCTGTTTGTTTTCGTTAGAAATGCAGAGCCATACACATTATTGTCTTTTTTGACGCCATCAGCTAGTAAGAGCAGACAGTTTTCACAATAATTCAAAAAATAATTAAAATCAAAACTGTTTAGTCATTAAAACAGCTGAAGACTACGAAAACGATAGCAGCACACACATAAATTTTCTGTATTTATGCACCTCTTTTAAGTTTATGGGTTGGGCAGCTAACCGACTTGGGCGCATTTTTCACTAAATCCTCCTTTCAAACACCACAATAAAGCTTGAGGCTAAGCGCGCGCAAAAATACGTTCGGCAATAAACAAAAGTGGATGTCTCGTCGATGCCCAGAACATGAATGCCCGTTTGCGTATTCTGAGAATGGGCACACAAGAGGGTGTCAACTGAAGTTTTCCGGCGAAGCGATGTCTACCGCGCTTTCGGAGACTATGTAGAATTTGGAAGCAGAATAAGACTTCACTGTGCAGGCATGTAACTCGCAGATCACTCTAGCAATCTACGTGCAGTCGTATGGGCTCGTGTACTTCCCATCGCTGTTAGTGAGATAGTAGTGCACCGCACCGACAACCTGCGTTTACAAGAAAGAAACGTAAACGAAACCAACTTCCACCATATTAAAAAGCGGATGGATGTGGAGCTTATACCAGATTAGGACGAGGGTGATATCACCACACCGGTTGGTGATATATGCATGTCTTATACGAAGAGAAAAACAAAACAAAAACTTGAGAAATTAACATGAACAACTTGCTGGTGATCTTTCTCTTTTTTTCTGTCTGTGAGACAGACAAATGAGCGATTAGATGTAAACAAGAAAAAAGAAAAAACAAATTGAAAAACAAAGCAAAAAAGGTGCACGGACGTATAAAGGGAACGGGACGTGAGCTATCTTGCAGCAGGTTTTATTTGGCGAAGAGATGACAGCGAAGAAAAGCAAGGTATATGTAGTATATATACCTTGAGTAAGGTATATGTAAGCTCTCTTCACCAAATAAAACATGTTGCAAGGCGGCGTAAATGATTGCAGAAACTTGCGCTTTGCTCACAAAACGTTTTGAATTGCATTGCATTTCAAAACACCCAGTTTATGTTGTGACTTGAAGTAAACATGGTTTTGTCACGTAGTGTCTCCCCCCCCAAAAAAAAAAATACTGCAAGCACCCAACACGGCCTTCTGCGTTAGCCTCAAATTTACAGCACTTGCTTCAACGCAGCAACTGTTCGATCCACTGATATGCGCTAATATGAAGGCAGTTGTTATCGCAAAAAGGTTACTAGCACCATTATGCGAAAATCCGTCTAGCATTGTTATCGCTGCTGTAGCTGGCGCTGTCGACACTAGATGATACCCATAAAAATGTTGGCGAATGAGACGGCTGGAAAATGGGAGCCGTAAACTAAATTGATCGGGACTCCGATTCGAGTCAAGGCCCTCTGCTCTCCAGGTGGGCACGCAGCGCATAAGCCGTCATGGGCAGTTGGGGCAAGAGCGTTAAGAGGGCATGTGATGAACGCGTTATCTTCCAATAAGCCTGCTTGAAAGGCTTTAATGTGTGACAACAAAATTTAAACCTGTGTCATTTAAATTCATGCCGCCGTGAATGCATTTATAGAATAAAAATATAACAGCACCTGTTCTACAAAATGAAATTAGTGAGTATACGAGCCATCCATTAGAATCAGCAAGTGACACCCGAAGAGCAATGGAGTCAAAACAATAAGCTTAGCCCATTCACGAAGCCAGAGACAACCACGGCTTCATCTTGCGTTATGAGCCTTTATTTATTCGTTTTATGTCAACGGCGTATTACATCTCTGGATGTTAATGCTCAGGTTTTCAGCGAAAATGTAGTAGTAGCGACCATTGAGTCTCCGCGATCCCGTGATCTCACCTTGAGCATATAGGCCTTGTCTCGCGCCTCCTGCTAGCTCCACCGCCATCAAGAGTGCGGCGGAGTCGGAAAAAGTGCGCCACAAAGCACCATTCAAGCAAACATTCTGCAGTGACTTGTCCAGCACCTTGCAAGAGTGGAGTCGCCAGACACGACGTAGAACATCAGACATGATGTTGTACGGCTATAGGCATATTCTAGGCGTACCTTCGTACGCTTAGTGCTGCGCATACGCGCTGGGCCAGATACATATACATTACGCGCATTAAAGAAATGATGAACTTCTTGGAGAGTTGCACCAAACACGCTGGACGGCAAGATACATAAAACTACGCCAACGCACATGTCACATCATAGGTCCCTTGCTGAAAAGCTCCATAAGACATGCGCACAGTCATCATTCATTCAGCGTTGCAGCTGCATATCAAGTATAATACACCACTTGAAAACCCACGATGAGAAACAGAGATAACTTATCATCCACATTACCACAGGTGCAACGTTATTCAATTTTTTACGAGTTTCTCGCCTATAATCTCCTGACTTCGGTCAGTCGCTATTAACAGAGGTTGATGTGTGTTCAAGGCATCACCTATCAACGATGGATAAGTTGGCGCTATAGAGCTCTATGAATAAAGCAAGGCTAAATATTCTACACGTCTGTGTTTTTCTTAGATCCATTTTCGCGGCCACAAACCAAACCTGTTTGGCTTCAGAAATAACCGTAATATTTTGCTTCGCATAAGATTGAGTCACTGCTCAATAGTTAGTGAAGTAACCGTAATATTTTGCTTCGCATAAGATTGAGTCACTGCTCAATAATTAGTGATAAAGAAATCTTCAGCCTTTAAAATTGCTTGCCAGAACATGACAGTGCCCATGCACAGTTTCTATGTCTTCGCAGCGAGCTAGTGATTCGTAGCTTGCATTTTAACGTTACTGAAAATTTATCGCTGATTATAGTAAATTTTGTCTAGCGTGTAAAAGTTCTCTCCCACGGTGAAATTTATTGGCATTGCAAAACAAAATAATTACAATACTAATTTACCATTTATCAACATCACACACATCAGGAATTTTTTATACTTTCCTCGGTTTCAGGAAATCATTTAGAGTCAGTGGCGCATGCAGTAATACACTATCACATTCTGTGACAGTGGCCGCAAGAAGCATCCACGTCGTTGTGAGCTCGGCAAATTCAATTCACTCAGATTTCTACACGTGAGCAATCAGCTTTCCTGTGCGGTGAGGTTTTCTGTATAGTGTCAGCGTAATCACATTTTTGGGAAGTAACTGCGCTTGGTTGTCTAGCCAGAGTTGATGTGCACTCAGTTTACAGCAACTTGCCATGCACTACGCTGTCAGCTCTACATTTAACCCGCTTAATCCTCGACTCAATCACGATATATTTAACCAGGCTTTCTCCATTCATTCTAAAGTACAGCAGGTCAGGGTACGAATCTTGTATCTGCGTGGGCTTGACACTAAATTCGCCTGCCTCACTCGCGTGAGACACGCGCACACTGTTTAAAAGCCGATAAGAAAAGCAAAGCTGTCATTAGGCGCAGGCCCAAGTATTAGGCGCGTGAGCGCGGTACAGCGCAAGAAACATGTAAAGTGAAGAAGACTGGTGGTTGCGTGCCTAGTTTTCCTAAAATCCTCTCTTCTTCTGCTGCATTGGCGAAATCCTTGGATCTTTTTCTGCAATATTGCAGAAATACTGCAGAAGACACGTTTTCATCGCCAACAAACCCGCCGTAAACTCGGAAGCAGACCTACGCAGCGTGCGTTTCTGCGAGCGCCGCCGGCTGCCGATCCACACTACCGGAGCGACGGTGGCGCCATCTCTAGGTTGATCTCGCGGCGAATGCTCCACGTCGAATTCGCATTGTTCTTTACGCGGTCGACTCACGTATTCCTCAAGTGGTCCGAAATGTGGCGCCCAACTTTGGTCGTTTACATCAATGGCAGCAAATTCTTTACGTAATTAAACGTCATTTTGTCATCATGATGTAATGCTTAGGCGTGACGTATTTCCCACCACACAGAGACAGCCAACCAAATTTCAGGAAGCATCTCTTGGGAGTGGGCAGTTGATTTCACCCCATTCGTAATGCAAGCGTAAGTGCTTTCCTCTCTACCATCTATAGGCTCCCAAAGCACCACGCGGCGGCGCTGCTGCTCCTGATAGGAAGCGCCATCTATGACAAAAAAAAATAGAAACTGGGAATATGGGGGCTGCGCCAGCCGCGCGTTCTCCTTGCACCGCCGCACTCCCACTGCCTTCCGAGCACGTGCATAGCTCTCGCGCTACACCTGAGGCTCGTCGCAGAATGCCGTCAGCGGCGCGACTTGAGAAAAATCTGCTTGCTTCACTTTTATTTTCCGTAAATCGAAATTGAATAAGGTGGAGAAGTTAGTTGACAATGTGTACTATCTGAAGCAGACAGGAAACAACTACGATAAATACTGGACGCGATGTGCGCTTCGGAAGTCAACAAACACATTGCAAACGCCGCGTTATTTATGTTAGTCATTTTAAACGATAGCTTATACAGCTCGTTCGCTCGGAAACCGCCGACGTAGTAGTAGTAGTTGTAGTAGTAGTAGCCGCACCACGTGTCGGAAATAGTTAATCGAGGGCTCCGTACAAAAAATGTGTCATTGTATACAAAAAATAATTTGTGGTTCTAGCGATCGATGATTGATTGACAGGCGGTGAAAAGTTTATGAAATCAATGTAATTAATTGATGAATAAGAGGAATAAAAGAGATGAAAAAATGAAAAAGGGGCTCCAAAGGTGTAAAGCTACTCAGAATAGAAAGCCAATGTTTGCGATGCCAGGTATCGCTGTATAAAATTAACAGTAAATAGAAAATAAAAAATAATAAACAGGAAAATAAAATTGTAAAGTGTAAAGCACCCTCCATGTGTTTATGAGGGAAACGCTATCACGTCATATACCCTAAACGGTGAAACTTAATTGTCTCCTAATTTGTGGTCGGTCGGTCGGTCGATCGGTCGATTTAACTATGGGTTTAATGTACCGAAGCGACTCAGGCTATGAGGAACGGCGTAATGGAGGGCTCCAGAAATTTCGACTATCTGGGGTCTTTTAACGTGCATTGACGTCGCACAGCACACGGGCACATTGCTTTTCTTTTCTCCTGCATCGAAAATCTAACCTTTAGTACATGCTAGAAATTCTGAACGCCCGATAAGCACTACGAATCGAAGCACTTAATGGCGCACTCGATCGATGTTCTGCGCTGCCCAATATAGAGATCACGCTTTATTTGTTTTCATGTGTCCTCCTTGTGTAAGCAAACGTTGTCTCTTTGGGATGAAAATTAACTGCCTGCTGGAGACATTTTTCTGTGGCAGGTATACCTATCAACTGAAAAGCCTTGGAAAGTAATAGACACGCGTTCTCCATTCATTGAAGTATTCCCCACTGAGTTCATGAGGCAGCGGAACGCTTAGGCACTGGAAAGATAGGCTAGAATCGAAGCTAGGCTGGGAAGCTAGCTCTGAAGAAGCTTGTCTCATCTATTTCTGTTCTCACGTCGTGTTTGGACTTGAATTTTGTGAGAATATGGGCTATAATTGCGATAAACTGACGTACAACTGGTTGTGAAAACGCAGTGTTTGGTGTCGATGGAGCCAAATCAGTGCATGTGATGCACACGCGTAAAGAGCTAGAGTGCAAACACATTCGCAACGATGTTAAGAAAATTTATAACTAGTTTTAAGGCTTTATGTTTCTTCGTATTCACTCCCTGAGAATTAGACAGGGATGGTAACAAACTTACCATTTGCTGAGGAAAGTTTGGGAAGCTAACAGCACCTTTAGGAGAGCGATAAAAGTCAATGCTAGCTCACAATTGCTTGTTCATAGCAGGCATAGACATCCCATGAAAAGTGAGTTGTTTTTCTAGCCGGAGGATGCCCTTGCAAATTTGGAACTTACGCTTATTTCAAAACGAAGCTGCCGTGGGCTTCATTTAAATTATTACGAAATACACTCATGCCCCTGTGGCGCGATAGTCAAGGCTTCGACCTCTTCGCCCTTGAGTTGGAAACGAATTCATGCTATAAATGCTGTGCTTCGGTAAAAATCAATGGGTCAATTAATTCTGAACCCATGAAAAATGCTTTCCGGCGAGCAGCAGTTCATATTTAATTTAGCGGGCAGCTTCCACTGTCTGAACGAACCGTTTGCCTGTTCACCTCTCATCTCACCTTTCATAGCTGGCGAAGAGACCACCATTCTTGAATGTATACCTACTGGATCAAATATATTATCTTTTCGTAGAAAGGCGTCCACTGAGAAAGCGCGTGCCAGGCGATGCTCCCCTCCGACTCCCCGCTCGGACTGAATGGCGCGTCATTTTCTGTGACCACGAAACAAGGAAAACATTTTACGGGGATTTGTCCGAAGAGTATACCTGCCTTTGCCAACTACAGCTCTTATATATTTAGAAACGTGCAATACCTTTCTGTTCAGACTTCCTTCGGGTAATTGCTACATTTCCAACAGAACTTCTGTAACACCTAGTATTCCCTTTAATTCGTTTTTGTTGGTATAGCATGATCCTAGATTGTTACTCAAATCTTCTGGTGCTGCATTTTTTTATGTTTTTGTTGCTACCAGTGCTACAGTAATATTCTGCTGAATGGTAATATTTCTTCGTTGCTGCGTTTAAAATTATGGACATCCGCGAAGTTCGTATATGTCATCTCGACATATCTGCATCGAGAGGTGACCAGTCCAACGCTACGATCGCCAATCTTATTAGGGGTGCAGCGCTTAACAGAAAATAGAACTCTTATCTGCAACCCACCGTAATATCGGTGGTTTGTACCAAGTATGCGTCACTGACAGCGCTCGTTTCGGCTTGACAAGTTTTTAGTGCGAAGCGTGGTAATCATCCATAATGTCGGCGGGGACAATCGAGGTAACTTCTAAGCATTACACAATGCTTTCAAAGAACAGCGTATCACAGCAGGCTACTAAAAGTACGATGTATTTAAAAGTTTCATTGACTGATCACTTGCGCATTACGTTCATTGGTTCAAACATGCGAAAATATGGCGAAAATTGGTTTTGTTCGGTTTGTGGGGTTTAACGTCGGGTTCTTTAACGTGCACTGATATCGCACAGCACACGGGCGCCTTGCTTTTCGACTCCTAAAAGCGGCGGCCGAGGCGGGATTCGATCCCGCATCCTTGGGCACAGTAGTAGAGCGCCCTAGCCACTGCACCACCCCGGCGGGGTAAATATGACCGAAGAATAATAAACGCAACTTCTGTGCTTTCCTTGTGCGGTTACAGCTTTAGGTTTGTTTTACCCGTTTCCAACTATTCCCTTTCATTTTTCTTCCTTTGAAACGCAAGGGCATTCGGGGCAGTTTAAAACGCGTTAAATTGATTTTTTTTTTTTTTTTGCGATTCAGGCTCAGAGAAAACTCCCGCGGTGTTGTAACTTGAAAGACATTCGAGATTTTTTTCTTCTCAGAGACGCGATCAATCATAGATATTAAAGATGAACGGGAAAAATAATCGATGGCGTGAATAATATTTCATGCGCGCGCTCAATAAGAAAGCCCTAACAAGAGTCCGCGCTCAAGTGTACCGCCGATGGCGCAATCGTTTTATCCAAATGTGGTAACCAGCAAGTCGGCGACGTTCACAAATTTTACCCAACTCTGTCAGCATCGCAACTGCAGCCGGTGCCACCATAGCCTAAAACTAACGTCAATTAGGATTTATCAACATCTAGCATAACCAAATGGCTCAAGCTGTATAACATTCCGAAAAATATCAGGCGACAGCAAATCGTCAGCTGGAATACTTTCTGTAGGTAGACAAATATTCTTACACCGTGAGGTAGACCAAAACATTGCACTGAGTACAAGAGGATCATTAGCATAACATCTATCTGCGTCAGTCACTGGTAAGACACCAGGCCTCGTATATCTGTTTGTGTCTTTATCGAAGTGTCGCTATCTCAAGTGACCTCGAGTCATCTGATCGAAACGCCTGAACCGGATGTTGAAACTACGGAACCGGAAGAGATGGTAACATCATGTTCTGGCTTTTCCACCAATCAGATGGCTCGAGGTCACGTGAGACATCGACACTTCGATAACGACGCAAACTCGGAATACGGACCCAGGTCACATATGATAAAAAAAATAGTGGAGATGAATGATGCAGAGAAGCATTACCAACAGTTTCTGACTCTAAAAAAAAAATCAAAGTGGTAAGCACTTTCCGACTGCTTTTGCGGCCTTGTAGCGATGACAGGCTTGGAGCAGCGCGAGCTTGCCTTCTTGCTTCAGATTTTCTGCAGCCCGCTACCTTGAATCACAGCCTACACTTTATGCATTAAACAAGATTGGCCCCATTATCCAAATAAAAAGTAGAGCAAAAAGAAACTCTCAAAGAACCATGTATGAAACTCTCAAAGCCCCGGCTAGCGCAACCCGGTACTATGTCAAGAGGATGTTCGCGTGGCCGCTCGTAGCTCATCACGTGTTGCGTATAATCCCAGCGAGAACATCGAATAAGATGAATGATTGCTTCAGCGTGCTGCTTGCTGCATCCAAAAGGTTACAAACACCTTCAATATGCGTATGAGAGGTCTGCGTGGCGTTGAAAATGTCAATGCACTGATCTTTCACAATATACCAAACATCACACCTCACTGCTATTGCGGTCACTGTCCAGGTGTCCCTTGAGACGCAACTGTAAGCGCAACTCCGCATGAGAACAAATAAAAAAGGAAAAGGCGCACTGTTATCCGCGCCGTAAAAGCATCCTCATAAACTGCCCCGTTTGTTGACCTGTCTTGGCTCCAGCATCGACGACGACTGTAATCTCGAGTTAACCACAAAAAGTCCCTCACTCAGGAGTGAAGAGCCCATTAGAAAAGGGTAGCCTTTTGATGAAGCGAAGCTCAGATGGTCGATGTCGAGTGTTCTCCGCCTCGTGCATCCGCCTCGTGCATCACCCGGGTCGTGGCAGTGCCTCGCAACATCTTTAAGCACTCAAAATGGGTGTTTTCAATCGAACAAGGCTGTTTCTGTTTGTTTATTTTGCTCTGGGCTAGCTGGTGGAGTTGCATCATTAGGGCGAAGCCTGAAGAGCAAAAAAAAGAAAGGGGTGTGTCCTGTGTCTCCCTCACGTCCCTGACATTTTTGCGCTTCAGGCTTCGCCATAATGTGCGGATCGCAGATCGAAGGGAATGCAACGGGGCGTATACGCGAATTGCATTAATGCGCACTTCTCGAGCTATATTTTCTCCCACTTCCATTTACCCGGATAATATTTCATAATTCCTGCAACGTGCTACCTCAATTCCTAGCTCCTGCATTACAGTATTCGCCACAGCCTGGCCTGTCTTGTTTTCCTGTTGTTTCACTTATTTTACCTGTCCGGACAGAGTTCAGAGCAGTCCTCATTGACGATGTGGAAACACTGTGGAAGTGGCAACGGCACCAGAGATGGAAGCGTTAAGCAGCGTGGGAACCAACGCTCACACTTGCGAAACATAACAGAATCAGCGCATCCAGAAGCACTGAATCGAAATGCTGAATTTCAGTGATACAGAAGCATCTTTTGTAAAGAATGCCAACGCACGATGTATATGGCATATGCAGGGTTGCTAAAAAGACCCCTTTTGCCCAGGCATTTAGCCCCCAAAAGGTGAAGGGACATTTGGATGACGCTGGAAATTAAGCCGGATGTTCAAACCGCTGCTGGCTACCGCCGCAGCAGGCGAAGTGTTGGTGCTCTGTGATAATTCATGAAGTTGATGTAAATTAAGTGCATACATAACGCAGTCCATGTTATTTTGCCTTCGACTCGACCCAACGCGCGATCATCAATTAGTCATTATCCTTGTTACGCAACCTATACCGAAGTACAAATAGGCCTGTCGCACTTGAAGAGAAATATAGCACAGAAATGGCCAAGGCAGGAGAACTTGTATGGTTTGGTTACAGCTTAGACTAATAAAAGTAAAGAGACATCAACAAATCAAGCAATCAACAAAAGTCAACTAGCTTTTTTGAACCTTACGCGCGAGCGAAAGTTGAAAATTCCAAACCTTTGCCACAAGAACGGCAAGAGCTCTGGTAGAAATAGATAATTCAAGAGACACGCACAGTGTTTCTGGGACACCTCAGTTTCACTGGGTGCAAACAATTAAACGATTTGTGCAGCATTTTCTTTTACGTCACCGAGTTCACTCTAAGCAAAGTCAAGTAATAGAAAAAAGAAACAAAGCGCGAGGAAAAAATGCCAAAAGTTTCGCGAGACTCCATTTCGCTTTGGCACCGTGCCTAAGGTCAAGTGAGGGCCGCTTCAAACAGCCAGGACAAAGAAGGACACAGACTAGGGGCGAGTGCTCGTCCCTGTCTGTGCTTTTCTCAGCCCTGGTTGTTTGAAACGCTTGCAATATGTCTTTTATGCACCAACTATCCCGATCGGCCATCCTTCAAACACAACATGGCGTTCCAAGTCCACGTGAGAGCCCTGAACATAGCTGCAGGCCGCTTTGAAGGCATGCAGCGCCATCCGCTGCTGCGTCGTCCTCGTGGCACACTGCACCGATGTGTGGCGCTATGGCGCCAAGTTCTGTGTCTTTTAGACCTGCTTTCAAAGTGGTCCTTACATAAGCACAGGGTAAAGCACAACTCAGAGCTTTGCCTCAGTAAAACGTAAGTTTGTCGCCTAAAAGAAAAAAGAAAAAAAAAACAGCCCTTACAGATCGCAATGAAGCCGCTGAAACAAAATGCTTTAAAAAAGCAACCCTCTGATTGTCTCTGTCTGCTTTTTTTTTTTTTTTTTTTTTTTTTTTTTCACAACACCGGCCGCATATGCACGCTCAGCCAAGTCACGTGGCCACTGTTAACGCTGTCGTTCTTATCTGCCGCGTTCTCTCCCTCGCAGCCCTCTTAACATTACCTTTCTTTCCTGTCGCTCGCCCTTTTGCCTCAGTGAACTTTTCACTCCGGGAACTCTCAAAATCATATATATATATAGATATATATATATATATATATATATATATATATATATATATATATATATATATATATATATATATATATATATATATATATATATATATATGTCAATGGATCTCAATATCCAGGCTGCGACGCCTTCGCGCTAGCAGCAGTCGCTTCTTTCTACGCTTGTAATTGTGGACACGTCTTACGAGGCCGAAGAAGCTTTAGCCGTGATCTCAATC
>NC_139345.1:1278257-1300757 GCF_055883805.1 Amblyomma maculatum
GAGGCCCTCGATAAACAAACATGTAAATGAAAAAGGCGCAAGCTCCCGTAGGGTATGAGAAAGGGATGACTCCAAACAGTCGTCAGTCACCTGTTTGTTCTTCAATGATTCTTCGAGAAGGGCACATTAAATTCATCATTTTATGTAAGGGCTAGTTTAATGTCTAATGTCTAATAATAATAATAATAATAATAATAATAATAATAATAATAATAATAATAATAATAATAATAATAATAATAATAATAATAATAATAATAATAATAATAATAATAATAATAATAAATGAGTGGATTGCACTGATGCAACTACGATCTACCGTCCTATTGCTTTCTTTCGTTTTAACTTGTCCCATATACAACAGCAAAATCAGATTTTATTTACTAAAATACAGTCTTCGTGGGGTGACTTCTCGTCAAGCCATTTATCTCTTGTCTCTTCTGCATCCTTGTTCTTTCCATATGCCTCTCTGAAACCTCCTCTCTCAGGCCATCCTCCCCAAGCAATTCCTTGGTTGCTGGATCTTGCGCTTCCCTCTTTTCTACTATTCTAGTTTTTTTTTTTTTCCTGAGAAGTCGACACACCCGCGTAGGTCTGGAAACCCTTCGAGTTTGCGCAGACTTTCTTTACTTCCCAAACTCGCTCGGAATGGTGGCGGGATCTTGTTTCACAGGCTTTCGAGTCTGCAGCCGTCGTCCGATCCTACTCGTTTGCGCGCTGCACTTTACGCCCCCCCCCCCCCCCCCCCCCCCCGCCTTCCTTTTTTCTTCGTGTCGAACGCAAACGCACAGACGCAAACCGTTCGTTACGTGCGCGTTGGTAGCCAAAAGAGTGTACACTACAGGCATTATGAAAGGTGTTTTGCCGGCTATTTTATCGCTGTGGGAAACAATAATTTCGACCTCACAAGCCGACCTCACTAAGTTACGACCTCACTCAACCTCAAACTCACGCATGAGGTTGAGTTCTCATTTGCTGACCTCACTCAAAAATATTTCAGGTGCTGCCGACCTCACCTCAACCTCACCTCACTCCGTGAGGTTAAGTCATTTTGAGGTTGAGGTTGACCTCATGAGGTTTCCCACCTTTGCATGGGAGTCGCAATCGAATGCATTGCAGACATCGACTGTGACCAGGGAGTGAAGCTGAGAGTTACCACAGGTGAATAAAGCATGCTTAAGTATGAGGAAAAGGTACGGTGCAGACACGTAGGGAACGCAAACCAAGGATGGTATGACGGAGCGAGTTCGAAGCCTCCAAATGCCGACTAAGCCAGTGAGCGCCATTCTTTCTATCGTCTTGCCGACACAGGAGGTCAGAGAAATGGGCCGAAGATTGGAAAGGGCTGGAGGCTTACCAAGTTCAGGAATGAGAGAAATAAGTCAGGAAGTCCAAGATGATGGCAGAGAGCCTTCTTCCCAGGCGGTGTTATAGAGGTTGAGAAGGTGCTCTTTCGTTGTCGGGAAGATCGTGAAGGGCGGAGTAAGTGATTTCATCTTAACTGAGAGCCGACAGAGTGGCGTTAGCAAGATGTGCCGCTTATAGCTCGCGCAATACGTGTAGAAGGGGAATCGAGGTCATTGCCTGCACAGCCTATTCAGGATAAAAAGGGGACAAATGGGACGGGAGATAAAGATCTGCAAGAGTTGCGCAAACCACACCGGAAGAGTTTGTGGCTAGGGATTTAGCGAGAGTCGGAGCAGGGGTGGTACGAAGGAGGGTCCTCAGGTTGATTTTTTATGCAGCGCCGTGTCGAGATTGTTGCATAGGGTATTCAATCATCAAGCGTAGCAAAATATGCCGCGATATCGTCTCGCAACGCTTCCATAGCCAGAAGAGATGGGGCCGAGGTCAAAAGTGGGATATGTAGCTGTCTCCGTGCGAGTAGAGGACGAAGTCGCTTGGAGAAGGGCATCAGTCCAGTCCTCATAGGACGCGAAGGAGGCAGAGGAGAGTAGACAGCGAAAGGCGTGCCAGTCGGTATATCGAATGCGTTGCTTGCGGGTGGGCATCCGAAGAGAGACGGAGATGGAAATAATGCAGTGTTCACTAAGAAGGTTTGGTTTGTTTTGTTTTAACGTCCCAAAGCGACTCAGGCTATGCGAGACGCCGTGTGGAGGGCTCCGGAAATTTTGACCCCCTGAAGTTCTTTAACGTGCACTGACACCTCACAGCACACGGGCGCCTGGCTTTTCACCTCCATTGAAAAGCAGCAGCCGATGCCGGGATTCGATCCCGCATCCTTGGGCACAGTATTCGAGCGCCCTGCCACTGCATCACCCCGGCAGGGCGGTCTTTAAGAAAGGTATCGGCAATGGCAGACCACTGAGATGATATAGGACCAGAGTAGTAAGTGAGGTCAGGGGTTGTGTGGCGCTGGTAGTATGTGCCCGCCCTAGTGGGTACTCCGGGGGTGTTGAGGAAGGTCAGGGGTTGTGTGGCGCTGGTAGTATGTGCCCGCCCTAGCGGGTACTCCGGGGGTGTTGAGGAGAGCGAAGTGAGCTTGCTGGGCCATGGAGTGGAGTAGGTGGCCGGCACGCGCGTCTGTCAAAAAGAGACGCTCATCACGAACGCACGCAGAGTGGCAGACGCATCTCATCCGGCCCTGCGTACGCTACTTGTGCTTTGCGAGATTGTCAACAGGCCGCGCAGCCATCTATCTGTAGCTTCCACCACATTGCCACAGAAAGTTGTCCCCGAGTATAGATCCTTCATAAGATCAGCGATGGAAAGGCCGCGTCCGACACCGTGATTGACACCGAGGCAGGAAAAAGGAGGTTTGACGGGGTAAGGGCGGACTTTCCTAAGCTTACGGGAGAGGTTGATTTGGGTGATATGCAATAGAATGTTGGCGGTGAGGTCAGAGTGGGTTTTCAGAAAGTCTAGGTTCAGCATTGGCTTGGTCTCGATGGTGAGAGCGTTACAGGAGCGTTCAGAGAGGTTGACAGCATCGATTATAGTTAGGAGCAGACGACGCAGCTGGTGGGCCGTGTGGGGGCAGCGGAGGCACTTGAGACGTGGGCTCGGTGGCGCGTGTCTGATACGTATGGGCGAGGGACGACGGCGATGCGGCGGGTGCAGCAGCCTCCCGCGGCTGGTGCCGCCGCTTGTTCTGTTAGACGTCCTGGCAAGATGGTCGAAGGCCAGACCTTGCTAATGATAGTATCATCAGGTTCCTTGGTATTTTAAGGATCGCTTGATGCTAGTCTCAAAGCAGACGGAATAAGGGCTGAAAGAACGGAGCCCGTGAAGAAGCCGTGGCGCGTGGATAGTGCCACCAGGTGTAATCCCCAGAAAATGCGTATTGAGTAGAAGACGGCGGTAATAAGCGCTCGCCAATGACCCCTGCAGAAGACACTGTATGCTGTCAATATGGCTCCACACTACACCGCAGTTCGTTCTCGTCTCACTCGGTCTCAGAGAGACCAGGCGGCATTATACAATATCAGCCCGCGATGATCAGACTTAACATTGCGCTGAGGAACGCCAAGAAATGTTATTACCAGGCTGAACGTTACTGCATGCGCATAGAAGATACCTTCAAATAAGCGAAATAGTTAGAAAGCACTGCAGTGATGCCATAGCCAAAATGTTTCATAATGGCAATAAAATAGATAATCGTAAAGGCACACACAATCATTTAGGAATTTCTTTTAGGGTAATTGTCTTCAGGCATACAACACATGTAATGAATGTAATCATATTTCTTTTTCTTGTCGCATCAACTGAAGTACAGTAATGAATAATACTGAGTATTAGTCATTAGCATCGACAGAATGCAGAAATACGGCAACAAAGATACAGGTTTGAACATAAACATCGCGGTTAAACATTCTTATTTCATCGCTAGCAGGTGGTGGGGCGAGACTTAATTAAGCAATATTTATTTGTAATTCAGTACCTGAAAAGCTCCTGTCAAAAAGTTTTACTTGAAAGGTGGCGTTTCTAATCATAGACTATTAGTTCGGTGTAGTGCTTAAACTGGGCGTGTTAACGACGGAAGATAGCAGAGCCGAGAGAGAGAGAGAGATACAACTGCATTTGCCCCAGATGTCGTGAATTAGGGCAGGTGGGTCCTGTGTGGCCCCTAGGTGGGAGCGACATCTTGAGCCCACGAAGTAAGTGCCAGTTGTGTGTTCTTGTCTGGCTTGGTAAGGAGCAGAGATGGGCATTTGACCTCAAAAAGTGCAACCTCACCTCAACCTCAATAAAAATTTCGTGACCTCACTCAACCTCAACATCATGCTTTGAGGTTGAAGTTTGACCAGGTGACCTCACCTCAATTTTTCTGATGCCACCACCGACCTCACTCAACCTCACCTCAAACTCAAAGTGTGAGTTAGAGGTCGATTGCGCGACCTCAAAAAAAAAAAATAGAAAAGATTTTTCCCTTGAGAACACTAAATGTAAAACGTCAGAGCACAAGTTCTGTGCAGTGACACGCCAGAATGATGGCAGAAATTTTAAATAACATTGAATATGATGAGGCTTACTCGTAAAGTAAAAAAAAAAAATTGAAATGAACATTTGCCGGCGAGACTACTGATTTATAGCAGGCTGACTTAATAACGGCAGCATAATTGGTCAGTTTCAACTCGTTTTTTAAATTTTATTTTTATAATTTGTTTTGATATGGTGACTTTTGACCTAATTCCCGCTGTAATGCTTCTGCGTCCTTGGCGCTGCTGGATGCGAACACCCGAAGGTCTACAGTGAAACGCCTCCATATCTGTGACCATCAGTGTTTCCTCTATGACAAGCAAGTAATAATTTCTTGGTGAAGACATTTTTCTGCGATTTGAAATCGAATCGGATGACAAAATCATAAGCAATCTAATGTTTCTTCAGTGTTACGTCTCTGTTACAAAAAAAAAAATAGATCGACCACTTACGTGTATATGGAAGTTGTAGTACCATAACATTCTTTTATAATAATAATAACTTTATTTCCCCACCACAAAGTACATGGTGGCAGGATGCCTACAGTAAAAGCTGCCTCTTGGGCAGCTTGACAAGGCCACAGGCACCCAGCCGTTTACTTTGGCAGCAAAAGTAGTACATCATATTTAGAAAACGACAATCACAGAAAACTACATAAGCACATGACAATTATTCGTCACAAAAACAAAAATAAAACCACATACATAATTATTCACATGCAAAATAAAATCACCATGTAGAATTTTTACTTTCATAATGGAGTGTCGTTCAGTAGGAAATATTCAAGCAGTTTTTTGTATGAGGTATATTCTAGTGGGATATTATTGAAATAAAGGGAATTCAGGAGACGTGGCAGCGTATTTTGCAGTGTTTGACAGCCGTATGTTGTTCTGTATGTTTTAATATGCCACTTATCGATGTTTCTCGTTTCGTAGACTTTGTAGCTAAGTTCAGAGTTAGCCAGTTTATGAAAAAAAAAAAAAAAAAAGACGTGTTATTAGTAATCTCGCGTTTTAAAGCGTATTGACATTCTTTTATCAAATTGACTTCTCACGTTGGACTGATCACAAGACGCGGACGGAACAAAATGTTGTCATATGCAGAGACGTTGCGCACGTAGTCTGAACGCGGCTTTTAGGAAAAGGTAAAGCGTGCTTGACTTTTGACTTTGCGCTACTTTCGATAATCCTGACGAGTGGGTTGTGCTGCATGGAACAAACGCCGTGACAAATTATTGGAAAGATTACCCCCTCTTCTACATATAATTACTAACGGTGAATATGCAGCCCCAAAACAGTTCTTTTTTCATTGATGTAAATTAAAGAGAGATAATTCGCACATTACCTTGAGATGCTGAGAGAAGCTCAACTGCTGGTTTCCTTGTCCACACAGCTTCATGTCGCAGTGAATGCATTCCAAGTTTACAGTGCTTTTCGTTTCTTTTGCGTGGCTAATGTAACGGAAATGGCCTTCGATGTCTTTGTCATTTCGACAACTGCGCGCGTACACATCATTATCGGCATATTTAGATTTTTTCGCTATATCTGCCATAACCACATCTGCCATAACCGAAAACCATGTCATGCACCCTCGATGCTGAACGCAACAATGCGATAGACCTCGAAGAAGAAGGGCAGACCTGAGCTGGAAAGGGCGGAAACTTCCGTCATAAATTACAGCAAGTCGCCGACCACGTCCATGGCTGCGTCTGTTCGCTTGAAAAAGACGGCCACGGTAAATGGCGAAGAACATAGGATGTTGTTTAGATGCTGCCTTTTCTTTTTTCTTTTTTTTTTTTTTTTTGCCAATTTCGGGCGGCTAACCGACGCCGTTTGGGGGTGACTTCCAAGCAGACGTTCTAGGAACGATTGGTGTCGATGAGAACGTGGGGTAGCCTCCTTTACTATGGGCTGAGACACCAGCTTCTAGTCGCGGCGAGAGAAGCACGCCCACTGGAAGGATGAAGCGCAAACACCTAACCCATGCTACGGGAGTTTTTCTTCGACTGCATAACATCAGTCAAGAGAGGAAAGCCAGCGGGTGGTGAGCAGGGTGGCGACGAGTCTACGAGGAAGAGCAGAGTTTGAACACTGACTGGCGTTATAGTGCCTACTGGCGTGTCCCCCCTGCGAAACGATGAGATGGCTGCATGGTCGACAAGAGACAGAAGTCCGCGCAGCCGCCGCGGCGTTCCAAGAAGCGAGAAGGGCCTGTCTTTATATTTCTTTAGACCAACCGGAATACGCCAGTCGGAGGTAGCGCACAACCAAAAGCCAAATAAGTAAAACAAACAAAAAAGACTGTCGCGAGAGAAAGAATCGTTTTTTTTTTTTCCTTTTTTTTCTTAGGGGGAGGGGGGGGGGGGGGGGGTTACAATCGGCCGTACCGCAGAAAAGCGGCTGATTGTGAGTAAACGGGTGCACAAACGCGAGAGGGGGCACTGGTAAGTGACCACACAAAACGAAAATAGGAAAGGAGGAAAAATAGGGGTGTGCAAGTGTACTGGAAAACTAAAGAGGAGACGCATATCTTCACTCGCGCATTCACACGCTCGAGCACCGCGCACGCATCTCGCTCTCTCGCCCACACTGCCACTGTCCTTGTAACTCTCAACCCCGTTGACAGAAACGCACTTAAAAATACCTAAAGCTCACAAACTCACAGAAGGAACCCCAAAACAGAGGCTGAGGCGCGCGTATAGACCTCCCTCATGTTTGCAAACAAACAAGACGATCGAGGTGGCGCTGCTCTCGTCAGCGATCCCACGGTAGGCAAAAAGCACGACCGCGGCCGGGGCATCTCTTTCTCTATGCTGTGGCCGAGCTTGTCAAGGCCGTGTTATTGTGATTCGCAGGCGCCTTCTAGGCAGACGAAGTGACCATGTGCTAGTATTTCGTGAGCCTCAGCGGTGAGAACAGAAGCGATACACTGAAAAACTCTACGTACACGGCGTGCAGCGTACGGACCCACACGCCGTACCGATGGGGATTGGGTTCAAGGCGCACAAGAGAGGCGTTGCTGCCAGCCGGGGAAAATGAGCGACGTTGGCATCTATTTTCTGTTTTCTCCCAGAAAATTATGCATGGAACGCATCGAGAATTACAAAGCTTCGGATGCTTACAACTACTTTGAGTCGAGTAAGCTGACGGTGATTTTTCTCGCTCATAAATAGCGCGCGCAAACCGCGTACGAATAGTCCGCTCGAAACAACATAGCATAATCGGATGATTCTTCACACCGAGCGGCAAATGAGCGTTCTTGGTAAGCACGAAGCACCTCGCTAGCGTCGAGCGGCTGTATGGTTAAGATGATTTAGGTCAGCGTGGCAACGGTAGCCTTGACACCGCACGGTTTGCGTATCATTGTGTTATTGGTTGAGATCACAACGCTGCGCATCTGTTATGTTTGCTTTGTTCGTGGGCGGCTGTCGTCGCTAAAGGTAGCAATTTTATCACGGGTAGTCGCGCTGTTAGCTTGCATTACAATTACGAGCTGCAGCGGCCACTGTGGTTCCGTGGGTTCCGGTAAAAACGTCCCAGGAAAAAATGGCCCCGGATAAAACCTCTCCAAAGAGATGCAATAAAACGTACTGCAAAGTCGAGCTTTCCCCTTGCCTGGTGCTTGGCTTATCAGCGATTAATTACGCTCATTGTAATCAACTTTCAGTGTTTTTATCTTACATTGTGTTTATGGTTTTAGCGAACATTATGTATATTTTGAACCCCGCCGTTTTTTTTTGTTTTTTTTTTTACGTTCTGTAGTTCTGTTTTCTAAAAACGTAGACTGAGTTTCCTTGTGTCTAGCCGTCATAATGTATGCTACAGTGCTTCTTTCTACCCGTCCGCTTGAAATTTGCAAAACATGGGACTGATGCCGTGTGTTCGGAAAAAAAAAAAAAAAGAAAAAAACGTTATGGCGCCGAAATTTGTGCTGTCGAGGGCAAACACGTCTCTCGAATGTGTAATATTAGCCGGGTGATTAGACCTATATTAAAGAGCGATATTTCCCAGTTTGGAAACTGGGAACTATGCACCCGCTGGATGTTATAGTGGTGGGGTTCGTTTTTTTTTTTTGTTTTTTTTTTCTGCAGTGCTTTCTCGCCAAGCCTTCTCCAGTTCCTGTAAACCTGTAAAACAAGCAGAGGGTATAGTGCCCAAACAATAGTTACATCTATTCTAAAAAAAAAAAAAAAAAAGGCATACAATAAGATGTTCAATTTTTCGCGAAGTGAGTTCCGGGCAGATTTTCAGCCAATTTCTTCGGTGACATTTTTTCCTAGGGGCCGCTTCCTGATAGGACCTTTCTGGACGATTATTCCGGGGCTATTTATTTCAGGGACCTTTTTTTTCGGGGCTGTATCTTCTGAGGAACTCTTTTCTGGTGCCGTTTTTAGCTTCACCCGTGATTCCGTAGTTAGGGCGGCCCAGTTCGGTCTCGGCCACTGTGACCGCGTTTCAATGTAGGATAAACCCCACAACTCGCATTCACAATCAGCCGCTGTGAATACAAATAAAATGCAGCTCCAATCCAAATCAGTAGCTGTCAACGTGAAGTGGCAATCTTCATCAGGAAGTAGAATAAAATAATTTGGCGTGAACGCGACGAAGTTTAGCCATGCAATATATGGTACATCACGGATCGAGGAGTGCACAGATCACTTGCGTAGCAGCTCACTGCACTTACATACACAGCGAAAAAACGGGCTTGAGGAACAGTTTACAAAGGTAAAACATCTACGCATGCCCCAACAAAGAAACAGGCCTACGCATTACAACATATATATGACTGCCTCGTGTACATATGTTACCTGCGCGCCCGCACCAGCACTAAAACAGTACCAAGATCCCATCACGCGTCGTAAAAAGGCCAAACTCGAGATATTCGCGACCTTTGATCCGGTAGACCGCTCTGGCGTAAAGGTGAATAAGTTTCAGCTTAGCCGTGACGAAGTATTTGCCGCATATTCGATGAGCAGGCGTCGGTATCCAGCCTTGGCGCTTCACCGCGGCGGCCCACCACTGTTTACGGCGACCATTGTCGGCAAGAAACATGCAAGCTTACTAAACTTCCTCTTGTGTGTCTTTCAACACATTTCATAGCGACGCGATTAGTCGGCATGGTGCTCTGCATTCCCCGGCAGCAGCAAGCCATCGCACAATCACGGTAGGCAAAGCGACTGAAGCGTGTTTTTGCCTACCACGCGAAAAGCACTAACGACGACAGCGCCACCGCATTTTCGTGACGTAGCCGGAGTGAAGGAGGTCTATATGCAGTGGCTTACTTTCCAAGAAATGCCGAGGGGTTCCCGGGTCCGCGCATCGTCCGCTAGTTGAGATCGGACACCGGCTGCGGAGCCGAAAGAACACAAGCTGCAGCTTAAAACAAAAGGCGCGCCCGCCACTTTGGCTACAAGCTGTAAAACGGAGGGGAGGCCCTCGATAAACAAACATGTAAATGAAAAAGGCGCTAGCTCACATAGGGTAGGAGAAAGGAATGAGTGCAGGCAGTCGTCAGTCACCTGTTTGTTTCAAGTTTATATCATACATACATACAAAAAAATAATACAGTAAGAGTTGTACAGAAGGAGGTCTCGTAGTACAAGACTGTCGGGGGAACCACCCAGAACAAAGCAAGTGAGGTAGAAATGTAAAAAAAAAAAAAAAAAAAAAAAAAATGGGAAGCAGTGTAACAAGTAATTAGTATAAAAGTACAACCTACAAAGTAACATTTAGAATATACACCAATAAAAATAAAGAAGATAAATATACAGATGATCAACTTCAGTGCATAGAACAAACAAAATAGCACATTCAATTGTGAACTATAACGGTTCTTCAATGATTTTTCGAGAAGGGCACATAAAATTCAGCTTTTTATGTGAAGGTTAGTTTAATGTCTAGTGACAGAAATAATAATAATAATAATAATAATAATAATAATAATAATAATAATAATAATAATAATAATAATAATAATAATAATATAATAATAATAATAATAATAATAATAATAATAATAATAATAATAATAATAATGAAAGAGTGGATTGCACAGATACAACCAGTCGTATTGCTGTCTTTCGCGTTAACTCGTGCAATATACAATAGCAGAAGCAGATTTTATTTACTAATTCGTGGGGCGACTTATCGTCAAGCCATTCATCTCTCGTTTCTTCTGCAATCTTGTTCTTTCCATATGCCTCTGTGAAACCTCCTCTCTCGGGCTGTCCTCCCCAAGCAATTCCTTGGTTGCTAGATCTTGCGCTTCCCTCTTTTCTACTATTCTAGTTTTTCTTTCTTTTTTTTTTTTTTCCAGAAGTCGGCACACATGGAAAGCCTTCGAGTTTGCGCAGACTTTCTTTACTTCCCAAACTCGCTCGGAATGGTGGCGGGATCTTGTTTCACTTTCTTTCGAGTTTGCAAGCGCCGTCCGACCCCACTTGTTTGCCGCGCTGCACTTTACGCCCCCCCCCCCCCCCCCCTTTTTTTTTTTGTTCGTTTCGGACACAAACGCACAGACGCAAACCGTTCGTTACGTGCGCGTTGGTAGAGCCAAAAGAGTGTACACGACAGGTATTATTAAAGGTGTTTTGCTGGCTATTTTATCGCTGTGGGAAACAATAATTTCGACCTCACAAGCCGACCTCACTAAGTTACGACCTCACTCAACCTCAAACTCACGCATGAGGTTGAGTTCTCATTTGCTGACCTCACTCAAAAATATTTCAGGTGCTGCCGACCTCACCTCAACCTCACCTCACTCCGTGAGGTTAAGTCATTTTGAGGTTGAGGTTGACCTCATGAGGTCGAAACCTCATGAGGTTGCCCACCTCTGGTAAGGAGTTGGTGCCAGCATTCCGCAGAGGGAGCTGGCAGGAGGGCCCTTGGGGGCGGGTTATTCTCGCATCCCCAGAGGCTGTGCACCTGAGTGGCGGGTTCTCCGTTGTTGCAAGCCCCGCCGGGGTGGTGCAGTGGTACGACGCCCGACTACTGTGCCGGAGTACCCGGGTTCGAACCCGACCTCGGCGGCTGCGTTTCGATGGAGGCCAAACGAAGAGGTGTCCGTGTGCTGTGCGATGTCAGCGCACGTTAAAGATCCCCAGGTGGTCGAAATTACTCCATAGCCCTCCACTACGGCTCCTCTTTCTCTCTTTGCACTTTCACTCCCACCTTCCTCCCTTCCCTTACGGCGCGGTTGAGGTGTCCACAGCAAACAAGTGAGACAGTTGACGCGCCTTTCCCTTCCTATAAATCAATCAATCAGTTTTTGTAATTTGGACATGCGGGGTCGTATTCTCCGTTAGTAATTTTGATAGCCTGGAGTGACTAAGAATAGAGTGTGTCTGTAATATGCGGAGCAGGGTGGCTTGTGCTCGGTCGAGGTCGGGGTGTGGAGGCGGGAAAAGGCGTCGCGTCTCTTTGTGAAAATTGGTAATTTCGGCGAAAGTCTGGGGGGCTTCAGCGAGTGCGTCTGGATGCGTGAGACCGACTGCCCGGATGAATAATACTGAAGTATTAGTCATTAGCATCGACAGAATGCAGAAATACGGCAACAAAGATACAGGTTTAACATAAACATCGCGGTTAAACATTCTTATTTCATCGCTAGCAGGTGGTGGGGCGAGACTTAATTAAGCAATATTTATTTGTATATTCAGTACCTGAAAAGCTCCTGTCAAAAAGTTTTACTTGAAAGATGGCGTATACTTCAATGATATCTTCGACTCTGCTAGTGTCTTCTCTCTGGCACGGACGCTAGCAGAGCCGAAGATATCATTGTAGATTTTTGCGCGAAAAATGAAGACAGGTGGGCGAATGAACGGGTCGAGTGTGGATACGCTCTTGTCGTCGTTGATGCGGTTAACATGGCACTGCGCAAGTAAAAAATAGTAGAGCTAAGCATGTTCGCTTATCGCATTTATCAGTGGAAGGCATTAGTCGCCGAGAGATAAGGGGCAGTCCAGTTTTAGCGGCTGTGGGTGTTCAGTGTTGGGCGTAGACGCCGGGTGAAGCGTCTTACAATGGCAAATTAATTGCTAGAAGCCAGCCGAGCGCTACAACACGGCGAACAAGCCGGTAAATGTTAGTTTCCGGCGCTCTGTTGCGCCGGCTACAAATCGTTCCTGTGGTTTTCTATATGTGAAACACCTGAATATGTAGCGTTTCGCTCATCTCTCACCGCCGTGTCTTGAAATCATCCGCTCCACGTCGTTCAAATATCGCGCTGGCCTCTCCTTCTCTCTCGTAACCGCGAGACGAGGGAGCCGCCGCCGATGCCTTGGTACGCTGACTATTATGCGGTCTGATCGTGTGCACGCTGCGCCTATCACTTTGACGATCACGAGCTCTTTTCCTTCCCACCCCACTCTGCTTCGCTACGCCAGCTGTCCTTCTATTCGCTATGATCCGCCGAAGCGAGATGATGACGGACGTTACTAGTTAGGCAGTTGCAGCTAATAGCAGGGCTACGAAGAGACACATTGTAGTACGCAAGAGGAACAGGCGGCATTAGTTTACGCTCTAAATTTATTAATGTCAGACGAACGTAAAATTAGATGCGTAGCATGGTCTTGAACAGCTTCTAATATATTAGTAGCCTGGTCCGGGGTCCTGGACAGTCTATGAAAATTCCGGTCTGGTCTGAAAGCAGGTGCGATATGCTAGTACCTTGATAGAGGGACAAGGTTAACGAAGTTTTCAGCATGTACTCAATCTATAGATCAAAGTGGTTGAGGGGCCGAAATGAAAGTTCGTAGTAAATGTTTTATTTTTTTTCTTGGGGGGGGGGGGGGGGGGGGGGGGGGGCACTTTATAGGCAGCTTACGGCGTTAAAAGTATAGAAGCTGGCGTTTATAATAAAGGGGGCAAGCTGGGTGCCACATGAAAGGCGCGTTCGAAAATTGTTGGCTAAGTCTAAAAAACCCAACAGCAAGATACAACGAAGGATGCGCTTGAATTGTTTCCGTAAATGCGTGCATGATCCCTGAGTGGGCGGTGTACCTCAACACCATCGCATCACTGATCGAGCACATCAACCTTGGAAGTCGAGTCAGCGTTGCTGATCGGGATAGGTTAGCAACCAGGTGTGACAGAAACCTACCTTACTCTCCTACCGACGTCCCCTATTCGGAGATAAGAAACGCTCTGACTGGCATTCGTATTTCGCGCCACCTCGACTATCGCTGAGGCACACACAAGAGTCTTACACAGTGGGAACGCATTACCACGATGTTAAACATCCGGAGATTTGCTTTTGTGCTTTCAACCATCAGTAATAGGATTGCCCCGTAAGAAAGCCCGTGAGAGATTCGTCATAACATGCTATCCCGCAATCTCTGCTTTTCACCAGTTTTTGAATTCTAATATGGTCTCCAAGTGGACGATCGTGCGAGAGAATCATATCAGCGAAAGCCGATATGGGACTCACTGTCTGGCTGAAGTAAAGCTCTATGCGTTTCAATAAACTTTTATATGCATTTTAGGGATCAAGCTCCATAAGAGCCGCCATGAGTCGGCTGTGATACGATGCTTCCCGCTGGCCGACGCAGCACTTCACGAGGGCTTCTTCACTGCTCTGTCTGCAGATGCACTGCTGCAATGTATCGCTCTTTACGTTTTTCTTCAACGCTGTTTGCTCGGCGCAGCCCGAATGTGGTTCTACCATCATCTGCTTCATCACGACTACTTATTTAATGCTCATTCCAGGAACCAATCTTCCGAGATAAATACCCACCGAGATCAGAAGCGTTTGCGATGATTAGCGCCGGTTAGGTGGAAGTTTATATGTCGTGTTTAAAAAGACCGCGCCCAAAATCCATGGCACGAGATTACTAACCAAGCGTTTCAATACTACAGCCTCAACTATTGATTTCGTGCCTTCTAACCAGGGTCGGCATTTATAAAAGCAAGTATTAAGTCCCGGCATGTCATTGGATGTTTTTCTAATATATTGTTCCATGAATATGCGTATATATTGTCGTGAGTATTAGATTTCTTCCTTTTTTATCGGCAGCGCGGCAGTTTTTCATGTCACCAGGGCCGGCTAAGCAGCGAAAAGAAACTATTATACCAGCGTCTATTTCCAAGACTCATCGAACATCGAGTATTTGGGGAAAAAAATTGAATTTTTAATAATAACGTGACATTGGGCAGAACGGCCCTCGAAGGACACGCAACATTAGGTAATCAAAACAAATCTATAAACGAAAAATAAGGAAACCGAGGGCTAGCAGTGCGACAGCACTGGCGACAGCCCGCGATATTTAGAACTATGACGTTCCTGCAATATAGATTCGGCAATGCCGGCTAGCCGATGTGGAAACATTACTCTTCGGCAAAGCAACGCTCGTAAACTTCCCAGAAGAGTCTCAAATACGATCAGTAGATACGGAGAAATGTCGATGCTGCCCCACGCCCAAGTATTAGCGCAGTGCCAACATTTCATTTCTTCCACCCTCAGTCGGCCTCCTTTCGATTACAAAGTGATCGACATTCTTCAGTCAAGAGTGCCTCCTCAGAGTTCGGTGGAGGCAGCTGTCGATTGCAGGCTGCAAGGGGACTGTGCTGTCGCTCCCGTCTGTAACAGCAGCAGAGTAGCATTCGAGCTGAAAGTGGGTACGCCAGCAATTTCCAAACCCGTGCAGTGAACAACTTGCACAAGAGAGCTAGCAGCGATCTTTACTAATATCTGAGTGCGTGGGAGCGGTCCAGCTATTTGAGAAATGATTGGAATGGAAACTTTGGCGAGCATCATGTCTTAAATGCAAAACGCCCACACACCTCCTTCCGTTCCACAAGCTCCTGGAACCGAAAAGAGCGCATTTCTCAATGCGGTCTGGATACGCGATCGCTTTTACTTTTTCGCTGTTTTCAATACGTGAGTTCGCGTTCCAAATGTCCTAATAGAGGAATGTAAGGCAGTAGAGGAGGCCGTTTCTGTCACAATGACCATTTTTAAATGTCATCTGTTTTTATTTCCTGTGCCTGACATATTCATAAAACAAAGAAAAACGACACTTTGAAAATGGTCAGTGGGTCACACAAAAATGCTGATGGAATTTGTGCAATTTTCAAACCGCGTGAGGATAATTCTTATATGCCAAATTTTTCAGGGAAGCTGACGAATGATTTTAAGGATATGCTTCTTGAAGCACTAACCCGAATTCTGCAGCACTGCAATATCGATGTTATAGGGCATTAGTAAACAGGTTAACAATACTAATTAGTAAGCTGGCTATCTAATTTCTGACTCTTACTGCTGCAGTTAAGCGCCTTGTTTCAAACAGATTAGTAGCTATTCGCTAGTAACATAGGCATATAAGTTATCAGTGATTCTTTTGAAAACGCGATTCCTCATGGTTAGAATATATTCTGGCTATCTCACGCCAAGATATGTGCACGTTCGAAAAAATCACGCTCTAATAAATGCGGGGCCCGAGCACCGTCAATGGTTCCACTGACACGTGACCTTCTCCGCACCAGCTGCGCTGCTATGCTCGCCGCTGCTCGCTTTACTTTTCTATGTGCGCAATTTAGGTACCATTTTTGGTTGAACAATAAAAGGTGAACGACACAGATGATATACCATAACTAATACTTTTATAATAACGGTTACGTCAGCAATAAACATTTATATTTACCTTGCAATGTTAGTGATAGCGCCAGTCATGAAGAGCAAGTGCAAGCGAAAAGAAAACGACGTAGGCCTCTTTTTATTAACGCACCATCGGTTGTTGTGAAGTACGCGCATTGTGCATGTCGCCAACGCGGGTCAAGCATAAAGCTGCGTTCCAATGATATTTCCAAAGATATTTCATATTAAAGTATAGCCATTCTAGGTACCGAACAGCCGAAGAATCACGGCTGCTATATCTGCGAGTGCCACGGTGGCATGCCTGGAAATTTCAAACTATCCTTGTTGCCCTGTGCCGCCTTCATCACTGCAAATGTACATGACATAGAGGTGATAAACGTAAGTGGGAATAAAGGGGTGCTATTGTGCCAGGATGATAACGGGTACTATAGCGCGATTAAAAACAAAAAAATTGAAGGGAGTGTGTACGACTCCTGTTACTCGGATTTAATTTTACCGCGATAGCAACAGTCGCGAGCATCCACGGCTTTCATCTTGGAGCAAAGTGAATCGAATACTGCCAAAAGGTTCATCGGCCAAGGACAAAGTGTTTTAGTCATTCACAATGGTCTATAAAGACTGATGCCCTGTCAGCTCAGAAAGTAAACCGTACGCTATTGTTCTTCACTACTAAAACCGCCTGTTATTTTCAGCGCGTGCGAATGGCTATGTTGTAGGTGATGTTTTATGTGCACGTCAGGTGTGCTCGCGCTATTATGCTCGTGAGGAAACAAAGTCGTCGCTAAACGTACTCATACTTTATGCTCTCAATTGGCAGCAGATGTTTTTCACATACAGCAACTTTCTAGATGAGTTTTTTTGTGATTTATAGTCCTCCTGCAGCTGTTTAGCGTATCCCAGTGGTATCAGCTAGGCGACAGTATTGTCAATTCCGAAAACAGCTCAATGATTCTGAACACCAGTACGGTTTACCTAAATTACGGACGCAGGACCAACAGTGTGTGAGGGTGCTAGTAACCTCGGTATTATCAGTACGAAGACGCCAATACTTGTGACAAAAAAAAAAAAAAGACTACATAAAAAATAATTACAGTGCCTGGACAGTTTCAGTACTGGACAGTGCACACCAAAACACACCAGGTTTTGTTGCTTGAAAGTGGACCTAAACCTAGGGAAGCCCATGAGAAAACCCCCGATTCCTGAGCTACAAACTGAAAGCCGCGGCGGAGCGATTGAGTGGCGCGCTGGCGTCCCCCACGTGACGCTTGCGTCGCCGTTAGAGGCGCTCTCATCGGTTTCGCAACCTGCAGAGAGCATATAGCTCTTGCTTCGGTCGACTGCTAGGCTAGCAAGTGACTGAGCTGGCTGGGCCACGTAAGACTACCGTATTAGGACCTATGCGCAATCTTGGCCCTATAGCTGGTTTCGTCGAGTGCGCTGCTGTGGAGGTCATTTTGAAAGATGAACGGTGGGGAGTTCTGCGTGCCGAGTTAAAACCCGTTCGGGGAAGATGCGCAAACGATTCGATGGGGGAAGGGTTGTAGGACAACCATTGGATTGAAACCAGGCGCATAACTGCAATGGTAAGAAGTCAATTATCAGAAAATAGTTTTACCAGCTTTGGTTAACGTTTTTACCGTTTTCTGATGTCCACCAACTTTGGTACAGTTGTGCCGCAGAAGCAATCTTTGTGTCTTCAAAAACCTATTTTTAAATGTTAGTGGCCGACTTCCCAGAAATTCCTGGCATATAGAAAAGCAAATGGCTCGGCACGGTGAATCATCTGGCTTGCTGCTTTGCTCTGAGAAATGCGAAAATAAAATCAAAATTGCCGACGATTACGTTCTTCCTAAAGCGAAATTTGAGCCCAGCTCATCAGCTGTTCCACCTTTTCAATACATTGAGGCAAACATTTCGAGCAAAGACATTACAATTAAACTTTTTTTTTTATTTTTCCCACATATTCATTCAAGAAACACTCCACTAGCAGTTCTTGACTGTCGCAAAGGAAGCTTTGTGGTCGGAGAAATGAAGAAAGCAATTAAGTTATCGGGGGATCGTGGGAGGCAGCGCGTGGGCCCATAGGAACTTTGCACGACGAAGAGATAGCAGCGACTGACTGATGCCGCTAACACCACTAGCGAGTCCAGTCAAAGTGGCTCTACATTTCGGCTTGGGGTGCACGCACCGTGATCCGCTGATGCCGAGCCGGTGCTTCGGCAACCGTAGAGCACCATCGCCGCCCCGCAGGAAGAGGGTAGGGGGTGGGGTACACGCAGCAGCGAACGGTGGCGGCAGAAGCGCACGCAGCAATCAGAAAGCACGTGCGGTCGCCGCCACATAGGAAGAGGGAGGGGGTGAGGGTACACGCAGCGGCGAACGGTGGCGGCAGGAGCGCTCGCTGCCCCGACTGCGGAGCTGGCAACGAGGGACAACGGTGACGCCAAAAGCGACACCAACGGCTACGCTAAAGGCGACGCCAACGGCGACGACGACGCGAAACGCAGGAACGGGCGCCAAAGAACTGCGCTCTAAAATAGGGACATTATGGGTGGATTTTAGAACAAAATTGAAGCCACGATATCCTCGTCAAAACCGAGCAGAGGTCCTATTCATCAGAGTTTACCGAAATACACTTTTACATAGCATCCCTACCAATTCACAACAAAATAACCGCTGCTAGAAGTCAAAACGTTGCTGTATACGCGTTTCGTTTTTTCACCCTTCTTCGAACCCTCTATGCAGCCAAAGTATGCATTGTTTTCTCAATAGGCATGAACAGTTAGGGACATAGAAAACTGCGCATTTCGATTCAGCTTATAAATGCTCTCAAAATAGTTTTATAAGGTGTTTATAAGTACGTATATGGTTATAAGTACGTTTCAGAAATTGCGATATGTAGAAAGATGCGGGTTGTACTATGATGTTCCCGCATTCATCAACTTTTTTTTTTTTTTTTTTTTTTTTTTGGGGGGGGGGGGGGGGGGGGGGGGTTAGTCAAGTGACAGGGAAATTCATCAGAAAGTTAACGTTAACATTTGGTGTGATCTTCTTCGTGACCATGTGGTGGGTCCGTTTTCTTCACAGAAACTCAGTTGCCTCGACTGACGTCTTAACCTGGACATGCTGTAACTGTTTTAAATGCCACAGACTCAAGAACTACAAAATTACAATCTTCCAGCAGGATGGTGTCCCTCCTATCCAGGCCTTGATCATAACGAACGCCTCGAAAGGCACATTTTCATGTCGTTTGATTGCCAGAGGAAGACCCATTCATTCCCCGGCCTCCAAGGGCTCGAGACGTAACCCCATTCTTCTTTGAGAGTTTGTGAAGTAGATGATCTACCAAGTCCGGCATCCTCAGAAGCGGCAGACTCCCATGCATCACAGTAGCGATTCTACTCGTTAACGAAGACATGCTAGGCCGGGCATGACAGGAACTGGAATATCGTCTTGATACCTGCGTGCTACGAGCGGCGCACGTGTTTCACTCGGTTAAACTGCAAACAAAGCTTTAGATCCGTGTGAACATTACGCAGCAAGCCGCACCTTCATATATCCCAGTTTCTTAAATATACGTGATCAAAAATTTTAAGATGATTTTACATTCTGTGCATTTACAAGACTATAAAGCAGTTTTAGAGAAAACCGCCGCCTTGAAAGGCTGCTCGGAGCGCTTATTGTTAGGCAGTTAAGGTAAAGCTGTGACAGCCCAGTGAATATGCTCTGAAAATTCCATGAGCGCTCAGTCTGCACGAATGATGCTTCTTTAAAGATTCCGCGTGACAAATATGCTATCTGGACTTCGCTTATTCTCTACGGACGGGCTCCAAATGGATTTCTATTGAGCGGACGTGCTTTATCTCAACACTTCCTCACAGCAGTGTGGAAGCTGGCAGCCCTCTTCAGGCAATCACTAGTTGGCGTAAAGCATTCCCCTTCAGCGCCGCGTCGTCTGCTCGAGGCGTATGCAGGTATTACAAACGAATATAAATAGACGCTGCCTACATAGTATGCCTTAAAGAAAATTCGGAAGATTTAAAATAGCAATTTCAGAGCCGTTGCGTTGTTTCTCACCACCGCGCTTTTATTTCATTGTACGCAAACGAAGGCTCAGTATAAACTTTAGCCTAGTGGCCCCATCAGATATTTTTGGACTGAAACCATTTTTTGTCAACGAATCAACTTTCTTTAGGACAGGGAGAGGCAATTTCACCACCAAAAATAAAAACTAAAGGGAATTTAGCGCTCATAAATGTTGCTGAAAGTAAGATGAGGTCAAACAAACCCCCGATGTACCGTTTATGACTGGCCCCATATCGAAAAACCCAGTAATGACGAGTCGACTCCAAAGATAGATCGCCTGCTTCGGTGCGCTCGCCATATCGGCAATATTATTTCCCCACGCGCAAGTAACGCTAAACTATGGAAAGAGAGTATTTAACTCCAATTAATGCGAAGGTCCGATTTAAAATGACAGCGTCAGAACGTCGCCTCTGCATTCATCGTAGCTTTGGTAGCGCTGCAAGGAACTACTGAGATAGAGTGTTATCACAATCTCGGATCGCCGCTCGGGTTGAGTAACAAATCAGAGCAGCCCCCGCGTCGCCGTTTCGAGTCTCCAACCAAGCGCCCGTACGTGCTCCACAGAGAACGGCCTACTCTTCAAGTGGACAACGGCAGACTGTGGCACGATTACGCAATTCATTCTGTGCCACCACTAGAATGCATGCGCGTAAATAACGGTCACTCATGGCGCAGAGTCGGAATAAATGCCCTATATACCGCGATCGTCCGCTGCACAGTCACGGCGACATTCAAGAGTCCATTCGAAGGCAGGCATTAAGAGCTCGTCCTGTTTGCTTCTCTGCCCTTCGCTGAGATTGGTCCAAGTGCTTTGCTACTGGTCACGTAGCAGGGGGCGGCAGAAAGATGATTGAGCAGATGAGAGGAAGTTTGCGGGAATCAAATGGGTGGAGCTGGCACAAGGCCCGATTAATAGGAGGAATATAGGAAGGGCATATGGCATGCAGTGGACGTATTCAGAAAGAGGCAGAATGAGGGGGAGGGCAGAAGAGTTCAGGATCTCGCTACAGAATAGGTCTTCAGCTCTAACTGAGGATGGCGACATTACCCTAGAGGCAAGGAACAATAATTTCAGAGATATCATTACTGAGTGCGCGGTAGAAGTAGGTGGTAGGATAGTTAGAGAGGATACCGGTAAGCTGTCTAAGGAGACGAAAGATTTGATTAAGAAACGCCAGAGTATGAAAGCTTCCAATCCAACAGACCAGATCGAATTGGCCGAGATATCAAAGCTAATCAATAAGCGCAAGGTGGCCGATATTAGGAAGTATAACATGGAGAAAATTGAGCATGCTGTCAAGAACGGGGGAAGCCTTAAAGCGGTAAAGAAGAAATTGGGCATAGGCAAAAACCAGATGTATGCGATAAGGGACAAGGCGGGCAACGTCATCACTAATATGGAAAAGATAGTCAAAGTAGCCGAGGAGTTCTATACAGATCTCTACAGTAGCCAAAGTAGTCAGGACCATAATGAGATTGGCGGTAGGGAAAAACAGTCAGACCTTCCACCAGTGACGAAGAACGAGGTCAAGAAAGCACTAGAAACTATGAAAAGTGGGAAATCAGCTGGAGAGGATCAGATAACTACAGATTTGCTGAAGGACGGGGGGGGGGATATCGTGCTTGAAAACCTGGCCACCCTGTATACGCAGTGCCTGGTGTCATCGACGGTACCGGAACCATGGAAGAATGCAAACATTATCCTCATTCACAAAAAAGGGGACTCTAAGGACCTTAAAAATTACAGACCAATCAGCTTACTGTCTGTTACGTATAAGGTATTTACTAAGGTAATCGCTAATAGAATCAGGACAACCTTAGACTGCAATCAAGCAAAGGATCAAGCAGGGTTTCAGAAACGGTACTCTACTATCGATCATATTCATACCATCAATCAGGTGATAGAAAAATACTCGGAATATAACCAGCCCTTATACATAGCATTCATTGATTACGAAAAAGCATTTGACTCAGTTGAAACCTCGGCGGTGATGCAGGCATTGCGAAATCAGGGGGTAGACGAGCCATACGTGAAAGTGCTGGAAGATATATATAGCGGCTGCACAGCAACCATAGTTCTACATAAAGAAAGTAACAAAATTCCCATAAAGAGAGGTGTTAGGCAAGGAGACACAATCTCCCCAGTACTATTCACAGCTTGTTTAGAGGAAGTATTTAGAGACTTGGAATGGGAGCAGTTAGGGATACGGGTAGATGGAGAATACCTCAGTAATCTGCGATTTGCTGATGACATTGCCTTGCTAAGCAACTCGGGGGATGAACTGCAAATAATGATTGAAGACCTAGACAGAAAAATTAGAAAGGTAGGCTTGAAAATCAATATGCAGAAGACTAAGGTAATGTTCAACAGCCTCGGGAAGG
>NC_139345.1:1305757-1343257 GCF_055883805.1 Amblyomma maculatum
AACCCTAAGGGGATTTTTCTTTCCAATTACTGTGAACCAGAGCAAATAGGAGGAAAAGCTAAATACCTCATAGGGCACATCGTGCCAACGTAGTAAACGTCAGATTATGTAGTGCTGTTTAACACACAAACAATGGAAAGCGACGTCGCTCAAGTAGCGGGAGACTCACCTGACCATGTCCTGAACATGTCGCGCACAAAATAGCTGATGAAGCCAGTCTGCGAGTTTGCGATACTGCAGGTAGCACGGTCAAAGGCGGGCATCACCACGGGCAGGCCGCGCCGCTTCTCCTCGTCCGTCTGCAAACAAGAGGAAAACGCACCTTTGCTACAGTAGCTTCAACAGTGGGAGTTACAGCGAAAGAAAAAAACGAGCCGACGCTGAGACAGCGATCAATTATCGAACTATACCTCATAAGCAATTGTTGGTCTGGATTATCGGAAGCTGGCCGGCAGCGGTGGTATAACATTGACGCAAAGGGCCTGGTGCCTGGCTATCATCACATGGCAGCGAGAAGGGAGGAATGCAGTTGTTTATATACACCCGGCAAGAGCATACAACGCGCAACGTCATCTGTTGGAATAGAAGTAGCGCTATCTAGTGAATAAATTTGGCACTAAACTGTCATACTAGCTTAGTTTATACCCCGATCACATAGTGCATATCCACCTTCGTGATATTCGGTATACTCCTTCGTTATATCCGAAATTACAGCTGCCAGAAACATTTAGATATCAATATGTACATCGCAAAACTACGAATCGTTTGAAACCATCCGGAACGTCCTGAGACAAAGTACTAGGTCACAATGGCCGTTTGAAGCTCCCTAGGGGGCATGGTTTAGGACAATGAACATCGCAGGTGCAAACCACCCTCGTTTATAGGGCTCCGACTCAGCTAGCAATTTTTTGTTCCGTTACCCGCCGTCTGCGCCAGAGAGGTGGCCCACAAATGGTGGTACTAAGCAAGCAAACTCCGATTGCCACCAGAAGGTCTAATTCGCGACTCTCGAGCACAGCCGCTACGCATCCGTTGTTGTCATGCAACTGTCGTGTAGGCATGTGGTATGGCTCCATTTTGGTGCAGCAGCATACCATCTTGGCGCGCGGATGTGTATATTATATATATATATATATATATATATATATATATATATATATATATATATATATATATATATATATATATATATATATATATATAAGAAGGAAAGAAGCCAACAGTCGGCGATGCCAAGGAAAGCGTTGGGGATGGTACTTTATGTCTTTTTTTTTTAATGTTTACTTGGATAATCACAGAAATTAGTAATGTAATCTGTTAAGGGGGAAGATAATTAGACACAAAGTAGAAGAAAGAGCACCGGACGCGTTATTCGGAGGTCGTGGGTTCGGATCCCACCATCGGCACGTTGTTTTTTCTTCTACTTTTTTTTTCTTCTACTTTGTGTCTAATTATCTTCCCCCTTAACAGATTACATTACTAATTTCTGTGATTATCCAAGTAAACATTAAAAAAAAAGACATAAAGTACCATCCCCAACGCTTTCCTTGGCATCGCCGACTGTTGGCTTCTTTCCTTCTTGTATTATAACGAGCACCCTCATTTTCCCTTGATATATATATATATATATATATATATATATATATATATATATATATATATATATATATATATATATATATATATATTGTAGTGAACTACACGAGGATATACGAAGACGAGGATTAAGTAGGCGAGAATATCATGAAGACGAAGATAAGGACGATGAAGTGCCGCTGCGCTGCTCGTGCTCGCTTGTGGAGACTGAGACTGGCTGTGTTCTTGTGTCGTTCACCGTGAAACTTCGACAGGGCTATTATCCCTGTTAAAGCACAGTAAAAACACCCTTTCACTTGGTGGAGGTGCGGGGTATATATATATATATATATATATATATATATATATATATATATATATATATATATATATATATATATATATATATATATATATATATATATATATATATATATATATATATACGCTTGCTCGCCGCCGTAGTAGAGGGCTCCAGAAATTTGTATCCGCTTTTCCTCAAAGCACCACGCTTGGAGCTACCACTACGACTCTGCTAAAGGTCGACGCCTTTGGAATGACTGGCATACGCACCAGCTGACCCTTATCACGGACGTGTCCTACCCCACAAGACACAGTACGGGACTACACCATGATACCACGCCGGATCTCGCCTTTACGACCTCCGGAGTTAAAGCGACTTGATGTCACACTCACGAAAATTTTACGGCTGATCACTTCGTGCTCGAAATCGTATTACACGAGCCCACCAGGCAATGTACGCAGCCGGCTCAGGTGATTGACTGAGCCAGCAGACCAACGCCGGCTTATCCAGCACGCGGTGGAGGTCGCGACATCCCAAGGGATCCCCGCCGACCTCCTCTAAGCCAGCGCAACCGATCCTTTGACTGGTTCCCTGTTTTTGGGCGCAATAAAAGAGTTCACCACCACCTGGAGTTCTTTAACGTGTACTAACATCGCACAGCACATGAGTGTCTTGCTTTTCGCCTTCATCGAAAAGCGGTCGCCGCAGCCGGGATTCGAAACCGCGCATCCTCGGGCACCGCGGTCGAACATCCTAACCACTGCACCACCTCGGCAGGGCTGCGTAACTAGTATAGTTGGCGCTCTAACTGCGCGAATAGGGTCTATATTAGGATGGAACTAACACTACTTTAAATGATGGTGTCGCCGTTTGTGTCAAAGATAGCGATGTCATCTCGGTCATGCTATTTAATAAAGCTGGCTTAGCGATGCTAGTAACCAGCCAGCATGGTGAAGCTAGCCAAAAGTTGCGGTTTTATTGAAATTAATGTCAAGATAAAATTACCCATGACCGCTATTATAGTGACGTCAAATACGACCTGAAGCGTCATGCTACGGTCATGTGAAATACAAGTCAACCGTAGTAGTGACCGCTCGCAACGCAGTTGCAGAGACTGAGGTGTGTTGATGAAGGTTATCTCGGCTGACATTCAGCCTTGTAGCTTGCAATTTTCGGCACAAATTCTCATCGAGCCATTCGACACTACTGAAGGTGCGCCTGCGCAAT
Organism: Amblyomma maculatum; assembly: GCF_055883805.1. Classification (NCBI taxonomy): domain Eukaryota; kingdom Metazoa; phylum Arthropoda; class Arachnida; order Ixodida; family Ixodidae; genus Amblyomma; species Amblyomma maculatum. Next base: position 1,308,864 of record NC_139345.1, read on the forward strand.
CTTGTGAAACATGAATGAAAAAAACACCATCGTAGTGTCCGGAACCTGCTAGTACGTACCTGTGCGCAGTACTCTTCTGCGATCCTGTGCGCCCACTGGATGCAAAGCGGAAGCGGCCTGGCAGGATTGGACACGTCGGAGCACTTGATGAGCATGCGCTTTATCAGGAGAACGTTCTCCGTGTTGCGCAGCGACTCGCTCTCCCCGCGCTGACCGGCCTGCACAGGCAAAGCATCAGGCAGAGTAAACACTACACGGTCCGAGAATTTTATCCCCCAGAGCCAACACGCTGACTTTAGAACTTGCCCGGCGCGAACCCACGAGCAAGGAAGGGCCGCCACCAGAGCTCTGCTCAGTGTAGTTCCTCGTGTAAAACACTGTGGCACACCTTTCGGATGGTTTTCGTTCGTTCGTTCCTTCGTTCGCTCGCTCGCTCGCTCGCTCGCTCGCTCGCTCGCTCGTTCGTTCGTTCGTTCGTTCGTTCGATCGTTCGTTCGTTCGTTCGTTCGTTCGTTCGTTCGATCGTTCGATCGTTCGATCGTTCGTTCGTTCGTTCGTTCGTTCGTTCGTTCGTTCGTTCGTTCGCTCGTTCGCTCGTTCGCTCGTTCGCTCGTTCGCTCGTTCGCTCGTTCGTTCGTTCGTTCGTTCGTTCGTTCGTTCGTTCGTTCGTTCGTTCGTTCGCTCGCTCGCTCGTTCGTTCGTTCGTTCGTTCGTTCGTTTGTTTGTTTGTTTGTTTGTTTGTTTTCCCACTTGGGGAATGGAAAAGTGCTGAAGCAAACGACGGGCTGTTAGTTTGAAAACAAAGAAAAAGGAACAATGGAAGGCAACAACCATTTTAGCACATTTTTTAAGGCGATTGCGTTATTGGGTACATGCTCGCGGATCGTGTCCATCCGTCCGTCCTTCCGTCCGTCCGTAAAGCTTTCGTTACGTGGGAGGCGGTAGCTGGAAGCCGACATGGCAGAGCACTAACTGGACATATAGGACTTGGTGACATTACGTTTGGCAGGAACTGCCAATTCGGGCCTCTGCTTTCATATGGGAGGGTGATATCAGAATCAGGCTGCCAAGACCCTTGCATTCACTTATCCCTAGGCCACGCAGGCACGTTTATACGGCTCGGTTGAAGCAGGCTTTATATGGTAGCTTACACTATCGCTTCATCACGAAGGTGGGATGAGGCTTTCGCCTCATCGTAGTTTAGTGATTCAATGGGCCCCCTAAAATTTTTCTCGTTATTTTTGCTGGTAGCTTTTCAGATTGCTGTGCCTCTGCCACGTCCCCGCACACTTTCGTTGTTTCAAAAGAGTTTCCTCGAGAGGCACAGCAGACGGATTGCACATGCGTATATACCTCCAATGAAGGCGGCGAGGCGCTCTGTAGCCCTTGTGTACCGTTGCCCTACTCTATATGTGCTGTTTTACGGTGATTCCATCATGGCAGCAAGCGCCTATTAGCTACGAAGTAGTACTTGTTTAGAAGTCCGACAATGGCCTGTCAATTTCGCCGCCTCAACGATTTGCCCTAGGGACAGAGGGCAAGACAAGCCTCGATTGTTGCGGGAAAAAAAATAATATTTCAACACTGCTACAAATTTGCGGGGACACAACTCCGCCCTTAGGGACATGACGCGACAGCGCCAATGGTTTCCATCTACGACTCTCCTTGCAGTTACTATATTGCGTACATGCCCTTTTGCGCTCAAAAATTCGCAGACCTCAACTTCAGGAGCAGCTGCGCTCAGATCAGGCGCTTGGCATGCCATTGAGAATCAATTGTCAGGTGGATATAATGTCCGGCGGATATTTCTTACACTTCCCAATGTGCTTCCGTAAGTCCTCCGCTTTCGGAAGCTCATTCTTGACGCACAAGAACTTGCACATCGCTAGTCCTTGGCTGCTGTTCAGCACGTAAATGTTCGCCCAAATTTTCAAGTGAAGTCATACTATGGTGATGAGCACGGTCCAATCCGACAGACGCTGCACGCCAACAACAGTCTTCCACAAAGCGCAGACTAGAGCGCGTTAAATATTTCAGTTCTTTAATGTTACAGTTGTGAACCTTCTCATAGCCCGCACGTATTGAAAACTGGCGGTTCCATTGGTCTAACATTCAAAAGTAGACGCGTCTCGAGCGTTGACCACCACGGGCGCAGCGTAAACTGTTCAGTTCGCAGAAGTAACGACTGTAAAAAGAAAATAATACTAATAAACGTGCAAAACCTGGCGACTAACTCACGAAAACCCATTTTATAGCAAAGATGCTTAGATATAACAGCGCGACACTTAACTGGAAAAAACGACAGAAGCAAAATATTGGTGACCTCTTCAAATGCTGAAAGCTTCTGTGCTGGCTTCCAGACGGCGGAATAATTTGTCCCCTAAGTGGCCACTGGGGCTAGTCATTTCTTACCATACCAGCAAACGTTAACAGTTAGAACCATGAAAAGTATAATTTATGCCTTTTTATAACAACGTGAAAGTGACTTACATTATGCACGAGCAGCAAAAAGCTAGGGAGGAAGGCTCTCTGTAGTTTCAATGCAATTATGTGTATTAATACAAAGAATTGGTGTTCTGCAAAATTTTCTAATATTTTCGGACAAACGCGCTTTTTTATACTTAAAAATTTCAGGAAATTTCAAATTCCTACTTGTGGGAGCAAGCGCATACTACCTCGGCGGCAGCAGCGGAGCTTTCATCGACTTGGCCGGGCGCCTGGAAGACGTTGAGGAACTTGGAGAGGTGCTCGAAGTGCTTGGTCATCTCGGTGGCCAGCACCATGTCGATGATGGACGCGCGTACCGTACGGTACACGTCGCGCTCCAGTTTGCGGAAGATGTTCGCCTTCTCGTCGGACAGCGTCAGTTTGAAGGCGAACGCCGCGTGATGACTCTCGAGCACTGAGCTGCAAAGTTTCATTTTACACACGCAGTGCTTTTTTGGTCATCACTAATAGGGACAGATTGCAAAACATCTGGCAGCTGCCCTTAAGCTTCGCCTTAACAGTGCGGTAGCGATAGCCATACCCTACAACATGCTCATCATGCGACTGGCTCAACGACTCACTTTGGGTTGTACATCACTTTCTTTTTGCTTTTAGCGTGTAGCACTACTAGCTGCCATCACGGATTTCGCCGATGTCTGTCCGAAGCCGCTTTCCCTCCCTCTCTCTCCCTCCGTGAACTTGAAGCCAAGTAGAGAAGGTGGGGACAGTATTGCACAAGTGTATTTTACTCCTTACTGAAGAGTCACGTGTCACTCTCCCCTCAACGTCGTCCTCTGTCCCCTCACGCCAGTCATCTCTCTGCCTTCACGGACAGCAAACGTGTACGCGCGTTGCTACCTAGACCTCGTCTCCACGTCGTTCACTTCGTTATGAAGCAGCGTGGGCTCACCTACGCGTCTCAATGGGCGCTCTCCTTCAAGCACACTTCTTTGCTCTTCCACAAGGTGTAAAAATGGTTAGCAAAAATATAGAAGGGCTAAGAAGAGCTACCGCACCTATTTCGCATTTGATTGGCAAAGCAAATTAGATGTCATTTTTAATTCACGACAGCTTTTGTTTCTGACGGTAACACCGCTTTGCACATAGTTAATAACTCCAATCGGCATACCCTTAGTTACAGTTAACATCACATGTCTACAAAACACACCCCAATGCCAAAGACAACGCATTCATTAAGCCGATCCCTTTCTAACACCCTTGAGCCGACGAGCCTTCGTGTCAAGTGCGTAAACATGTTCGTCTCGCAACTGAAGGGTCTGGGTTCGAACCCCAATATCTGCCCTAAAAAGCCTCAATTTATTTCTCAATTTCTCTGCCTGCCTAAGCTACAGTAATCTCCTCGCCCATTTCGGCTTCGTTTGGACCTGCCACTGAAATCTGTTTTTAAACATTCCTCGTATTATCGGTCACGAATGTGGTATATGGTAGCGACGACGCAGAATGTTTTGCGGCACGAGACACTTACATTATCGCATAAAACATCCTGGTGCTGCCAGATGCCAGTGCACTGAAATCGAAGGCACTATGTGGGCAGCCCAGCTGAGGGAACATGTTTTGACAAACCGGGCAGACTCTCAATACAGCAGGATGATTCCAGCTAGGGAGACGGCTCGCTTTCTGCATCACATGGATGTACGCACACAAGGCATTACTGCATGTGTCAAGTCTATAGCACGGAAAGGACTGCAGTTTTGGTGGAGATTAGTGTAGAGCCGCATTCGACGCGAATAGATTTCGAATGTCATGAGTAGAGCCCGCTTAGGGTCGCGTTAGCATGTTTCAACAGGTGAAAAGAAAATCGCACTAATTTTAATTAACTTGTACGCGTTAAACTCGGCACATAGCACTGCCTCATACGCAACGGTTTGCCGACATTTTATGACTACAGCTACTACTGAACGTCACTTTACGTCTAAAAATTCTTGTGTGCTCTCCTTTCCATGGCACACATCAGCGAAGCATAGGTATTGGTTGGCATAAGATGGTACGGTATGGCATAGTATAGTAGCGGATTTCCGCTGTAGACAGTACAGAGCAGGATATCAGCTGTACCACGTATCTGCAAAGATAATTTTCGCGAGAACGAATAAGAACACATTTATCAGCCCTCAGCACCATTGCATTTGTAGTGCAGTCTGTTAACCAGTGTTTTTAAACACGTATATGACAGCGGTTCAAACCACAATTCTACTTTTCTACATTTAATTTTCTTTTTTTCTTTTCAGGAATTCGTGAGTGTGCTAAGACGGCATATCCTTGGGATAGCGCGTAGCTAAGAATCGTGAGTGGGTGTTGCTTTTTGCTCTCCCATCATGTTTTTAGTATTCTTTAGTTTGTTTTCTCGTCTAGATTTAACTGTGCACTGCTTTTCATTTGCTGAATTTACGTTCATCGTGTGGTTACCTACTTTCGTGTGGGTTACCTACATCGTGTGGGCCGCCGCCGCCGCCGCCGCCGCCGCTCTGCGTCCCCTTGCTTCAGCTTTCGCTTCACACTAGGTTTAACCGAAACTAAACCACAGCTATTTTTTAACTGTTCACATTTAGTCATTAAAGCGAAAGCCTTTAGCAGCTCATGAGTGGCGTCCGCCGAAAGTGCGCTCTGAAACTGTGCGCGAGATGTGTCCGCGAGATTGTGGGATTTGCGGGATATTGCTAGAGTCCTGGCATATAGTGACCAATAGATCATGATATTCAATTATATTCAATGATGAAAAATAGAGAACGAGAGAGAAAGCATCTCTCCCCCTTTTCTAGAGAGAGAGAGAGAGAGAGAGAGAGAGAGAGAGAGAGTTTTAGAAAGAGTAGCGAGAAAGCCTATCTAGAAGAGAGCCGCTCTCTACTGTCTTTCGCTCACTCTCTACTATCTCTCTCTCTAGAGACAGAGTAGAAAGAGAGGCAGAGATTCTGTCTGATTTTTCTCTCTCAAGGAATCAGGGGCGTTAGAAATATCGCAGCAGTGGGGCCAAATGCTTTCGCATTGCTGCACGTAAGGTGACTTTGCTCCCTTGAAAATTCTTTACCCCTGAGAAATACACATCAGTACGGCCTATGCAGGTGGACTGTACAGCAAGGCGGACATTATGCACGTTATAGAGCTCAGTAATTAAATAATAAATGATATTACCTAATGAACTTTTTATTTCTGATCTTAGGTGCCAACAATATATTGAAGAAATCAAGGCCGTCAACAGAAAAGTTAAGTCAAATTTGTATTTTTTCATTATAGGCAAATATACTTCGAAATATTTTACGTCAAAAATACGCATTTTCTAGCTCATAAAGCTGTCTTCATGTAGTGCACATATAAAAAATGGCGTCGGTTAGTCTATTTTATGCCGTGGAAATAGTGAGAGTTATTTCCACGATAACACCACGCTCAGCGACAGTTTTAAAAATGTGCCTTGCGGAAAGCCAGCTTTATGAGCAGAAATGCATATATTTGGCTTTAAATATTTCGAACTGCAGCACCGATAAAAGAAATTTAACCACTGGACTCAGCTTTTCTGTTGACGGCATTCATTGTCCTAATATCATGTTGGTCAATAAAATTAAAAACAACCCGTTAATTAGTTAATTTTAAATTAATTGATGAATTACTGAGATCTACCCCGTACCTAATGCCGGCCTTGCTGAACAACCCGCCTACACAGACCGCACTGACATCTCTCTCACAGGGTTTAAAATAGCTGCCTGTACACAGTTATGAAACCTGTATAGTCACACATGGCATGCCTTATAAGTCTTGGGGGTGTACATAATTTGAACTTGGTCTGGTTTCAACATCGTTGATTTGGAGCCAGGCGAAAAAGGTTACACATGAAACCGTAAAGCTTAAGATCTATAACGTTTTCCTCGGTGACGGTAAGCTTGCTTCGCCGCGCAGTGGGCCAGCATGAAACAGAACAAACTTTACAGGGGGAGAAAAGCTTTGCGGCAGCGTCGCAAGCTAAGCTGCCACTAAAGAGACGCCTAATCGTAATGACAGAAAATGCGTTCACTGTTAAGAAGAAGATTCTAGAAAAGATGACAGCTTTCTTTCGACAGTTTTTTCGCATAGGGCTGACTAGCATGCTTACTAGAAAGGCGCCTCTACTGTTTAAACTCAGCTCACCTCTCCTTCCTTCTTTAAAAAGGCTACTCAGCTGCCTACTTGTTAATACTAATGCTTACTGCCTCCTACTAGCAGACGCACGTCTTTTCCTTTGCAGTTGTAAGTCTGTTTCTTTAAAGCTTTGCCTTCTGTATCTTCAAAATGTTTCTAAGCAACTTGACAGTTGTGAAACGGGTCATAAATTGCATTTCTATATCTGTTTCTGTCGTCACTTCTCAACGGGAGAAGCTTCGTTTCGTTTTTCACGCACCGCACAGCACTGTAACCACCAAGCTACTGATGAGGTCGATTCTGCAGCATGATCCCGAGTCTGATAAGCGGATCACACCGTCCCTGTTCACGATCTTCTTCCTCGGGATCGCTTTGTACTACCCAAATCACGGGCGAGATGTTTAAAATGCTTTCAAAGTATGTGCCACAATTCCTTAATATAATAACCACAGAAATATTTAAACTAAACACTCGTAATACATTGAAATCGTTCCTGGTTAAATTAAGTCGTTAATGTTGTCCTCCACCCCCCCCCCCTTTCTTTTTTTTCTTGAACTGAGAATGTGGTGCAGTGGCAAGACGCCCGACTACTGTGCCAGAGTACCCGAGTTCGATTCCGACCGCGGCGGCTGCGTTTCGATGGAGGCGAAACGAAGTGGAGGCGAAACAGCGCTGTCTTGTCTTCCTTCGTCCCTGTCGTTTTTTTTTTTTTTTTTTTTTTTTTTTTTTTTTTTTTTTTTTTTTCGCTGTTCTACACAATGGATTACCAACGTGCCCAAGCTTCTGTTTTAATGATGTCAGCGCACGTTAAAGATCCCCAGGTGGCCGAAATTACTCCACAGACCTCCATTACGGCTCCCCTTTCTCTCTTTTCACTTTCACTCCCACCTTCCTCTCTTCCCTTGCGACGCGGTCAGGTGTCCACAGAGTAAGTGTCACAGATACTGCGCCTTTCCCTTTCTATGAACCAATAAAAAAAAAAACTGAGAATGTTTTCTCTCTTCTTCTGTATCTGTATTTGCGACAGTGTATAACCAAGTTTGTTAACTTTTCCTGGGCGCTGCCATTCAAGCCTTCTGTGCTTCGGCGGGTCCGCAAGCGAAACACATTTGCATAACCGAGTTGAAATAAACAAAAACAGGCAAAGGTTTAACCTCGCTAAACCAAAGCAACCAAAGTGCAAGCGTCGGCCCGTTTCGCTCAAACCGCTTCTGCGTGTCTGGGTGGCTACATCCACAGATGATCAGATTCGGCCTGTCGTCTTCGCAACCTCTGAGACGCGGAAGTTACGAGGCGTCTCGCCTGGACCATCCATGACAACTGCTGCCGTTTAATTGTAGAGAGCTGTTGCGATTCGTTGGCACCGACTAAGAGGCTCCAGCGTACCTGCGGTTGAGTGGCGTCATGGTTGTCACATGACTAGACAGAGGAGAGGGCGCGATTACTTCGGTCTCGGTGGCAGCACCACCACCGAGTGACGTCATAGCTACCGCGAGGTTTCTTCTCGGTTTAAAGTCAAACACGCGCATACGGCAAAGAAACTACAAAGGGGAGTAGTAAAACTTTCGATTTTATTTATTTATTTATTATTATTATTATTATTATTATTATTATTATTATTATTATTATTATTATTATTATTATTATTATTATTATTATTATTATTATTATTATTATTATTATTATTATTATTATTATTATTATTATTATTATTATTATTATTATTATTATTATTATTATTATTATGATGGCGCCCAGTAAGGACGCATGTGCGCTGTGCTCCCGCCCGTTTTTTGGCAAGCAGCAGTTTTTACGATGTGCCGACTGTGCGAAACGTGTTCACACGAAGTGCGTCACCTGGGCGGATGACGAGCTGCAACTTCTGAAGTCCGGCTCTCGGCCATTCTTGTGTAATTTGTGTGCGTCGTCGTCGTCTGACGGTGTTAGGCTTAGCGACGGTGGTGCTAGAGTCCCTGGTGCCCCGCTCCTGCCCAGCCACCCGACCGGTTTTCCCCCTTCAGCCGCGACCGGCGAACATGGCGGTGAGTTTGCCTCGCTACGGGCTCTCCTCCTCGACGCGCTTGAGGGAATCTCTTTTCTGAGCAATGAGGTTGCCCAGCTACGGGAAGAGAACGAGCGCCTTCGTGTAGAGAACTCGCGGGCTTTCGTACAACAAGCCGAGGTTATCGCCTCTCTACGTGCCGATGTTCACGGCCTACGCCAGGAGCTTGTGCGGTGCGCTGCTTCGCAGTGTGAGCGTCCTCTCGTCGAGCGTCCTCTCGTTGTCTCCGTGGGCAATCCTACCCGTGAGGAGCAGCCATCTGTGGACTACTCCGCCGCTCTTCATCGAGGGATGACTCCTGGAGATATTACCTGTTCATCTTCTGCCTCTGCTCCTCGCCGTGCGGTTGACTTACCCAGTGCGATGAAGAAGCACCGAAGTCGAGCGATTACTGGCGCATCGAGCTCATCTGTCCTGAACGTTGCCATTTACCAAAAGAAGCGTCCGAAGACTATTTTCGTCTCTAAACTCAGTCCCGATACTACATCGGTAGACCTTACCAACCATCTAAAATCAGTGAATATTACTCCCATTTCCTGCCGGCAGCTGAAAACAAGGTACGACTCCTACTCGTCCTTCCATATTGAAGTTGATGAAGAATCCTACAGTAGGCTTGTTGAGCCTTCGATGTGGCCGATGGGTTGCATATACAAGGACTTTCGTGGGAAGCTTTACGACGATATGCTTCATCCCTCTGAACTGACGCAAATTTGCAGTGGCCCCTAATTTGGATATCTATTATCAAAACGCCCGAGGTCTTCGGACTAAGGGATCTGAATTTTTTTCTAGCGTCTTGTCCTCTTCTTATACCGCTGTTGTGGTTACCGAAACCTGGCTGTCAAGTGATATTCCTTCCAATGATTTCTTTCCAATTAATTACTCTGTTTTTCGTAGCGACCGCCCTGAAACAGGTCCCAAATCAAGAGGAGGTGGAGTGCTCATTGCTATTGACAGTTTTGTGAAGTGTGTTCGACGTTCCGATCTGGAAACTGTTGAAGAATGTGTGTGGCTCGAGCTCACTTTAAATCGACATGAAAAACTTTTACTTGCAGCTTTCTACATTCCTCCGAATCTACCTCCTTCAGCCTATGATGATGTTCTGCTCTCAATCGAACATGTTATAACCCGTCATAGCAAACACAAACTTCTTATTTTAGGTGATTTTAATACTCCTGGTATCAACTGGAACTCACTTATTTCTTCTCACAACAATCATTACATATTAAGTAAGTGTAACGCTCTACTTGATTTTATAGCCTTTAACTCTTTGCAGCAACACAATTTCATTGAAAACTGTTGCGGTAATATTCTTGACATCTGTCTATCGAATTTTGAAAGTGTTCGAGTCTCGAGTTCAGACATACCGCTGACTCGCTGTGACAAATTTCACCCTCCGCTTCTAGTTACTACTGCTGTCTCTGCCTCACCTTCTACTAATTCAGATCGGGTGAGGAATTCGCCCCGTTTCGCGTATGCACGTGGTGATTATGTCGGTCTTTTCAATTTCTTCTCTTCCGTCGACTGGTCCCTTTTAAATGACATTAATGATTCAGATGGACAAGTCAGTCGCTTTACAGAAATAGTTCTTGATGGTATGCGTCGGTACATACCTTTGCATACTCCTACGCGTAGGAAGTTCCCTTCCTGGTTTTCAAGGGAACTAATAACGGCGTTAAAGCTCAAGGAACGGGCCCATCGTAAAGCGAAACGCCCTGGGTTTCACAATTGGGCAGATGAGTTTCGCCGTGTGCGTTCTCTTTGCAAACGCTTATACAAGCGGGACTACGACTCCTATCTTGAGTCTTTAGAGAGGAATGCCTCAAATCGTCCTAGTCAGTTCTGGCGTTACGTTCGCAAGCGTTCCATTAAATCAGATTTAAGTATCAGCTTAGTTGACTCTCAGGGTTCGGAAATTTGGGATGTTGCCGACAGTTTTGCACAACATTTTTCCTCCGTTTACAAACATCCACATTGTGATTCCATTTTCCTCCCATCTGGTGCACTATCTAATTCCATTCTCTTTGACGAGGAGTTGATAACTGAGAGTCTTAAGCGTCCGAGACCATCTTTGTCTCCTGGACCTGATGGCATTCCAGCTGCCATAATAAAAGCCTTCAGTTATATCTTCGTACCAGTACTGACTGCCATATTTAATAACTGTTTAAAAAATGCTGCCTTTCCTCGCGTGTGGAAAATGGCACGCGTGTTTCCTGTCTTCAAGTCTGGAAACAAATCTGATGTTTCCAATTATCGTCCGATTTCTCTTCTATGTGCAACCTCTAAGCTTTTCGAATTAGCTTTGCACAGCGTACTTTCCTTCCATCTCAAACATATCATAGTACCGAATCAACATGGCTTCATGTCGGGTCGCTCTACTTCTACCAACCTAGTCACGTTTATGACGTATGCCTCTGCAGCAGTCCTTCAGAGGGGTCAGGTTGACACTGTGTACTGTGATATGAGCAAGGCTTTCGATGTTGTTACTCACTCACTACTTATTGAAAAACTTCTACTCTCTGGCGTGGAAGTCTCACTCCTAGCCCTCCTACGCAACTATCTCCTTGATCGCTTCTGTTTTGTCAACAGACTTCTTTCGTTTACCCTGCAACGAGTGGAGTTCCTCAAGGTTCAGTACTAGGCCCGCTTCTCTTCTCCGTTTTTATTAATGATGTTTCCTCGGCGATAAAGAACTCCTCGTTTCTTCTTTATGCTGATGATATAAAAATATTCAAGGTAATACATTCTTTTCAAGATTGCGTGTTGTTGCAATCGGACATATCTGCTTTTTCTGATTGGTGTGCGATGAATCGACTTACCCTCAATTCTTCCAAAACTAGGGTTGTGTCCTTTACTCGTAAAACACATAGCTTTCTCTACCATTATTCTGTGAATTCTGTGCTGTTGGATAGGGTTAAAGAAATTAATGACCTTGGTGTACTTTTTGACCGCACCCTCAGCTTCTCCTCTCACACTAAACGCATTGCTCAGCGGGCTATGCGCACACTCGGATTCGTTTGCAGACTTTCGAGAGAGTTCCATACTCCACTTCCGTTCCTAAAACTGTACCTGTCCATATGCCTGCCGGTCTTGGAGTATGCGTCGGTTGTTTGGAATGGCACTTGCAAATCGAACTTGGACAAGGTTGACAGAGTACAAAAAAAAAAATTTACGGATATTTCATTATCGCTTTCCTTGCGCAACTTCCCCCTCTCGCTCCACCAGAAGCGCCCAACTGAATCTTCCTTCCCTTCACTGTCGTCGTATCAGACTTGATATCATATTTCTGTACAAACTCCTTCATGGCCACATTATGTGCCCTCAGCTCTTAGAGTACATCCTACTGCGCGTTCCGCGAAAGAGCATGAGGGAATTCAGACCATTTCGGGTTTCTCTTCATTCCCACTCCCCTCTGGACAGGATGCAGTGGTTATTTAACTCTTTTTGTCCTCACCTTGACATCTTCCAAAACTCGCTCTGTTCATTTACATTGGTTGTTCGTAGCGTTGTATTCTAAATAGTACTTTATCACATATAACTCCCACTTTCTAGCCTTAAATTGTATTTACTTCACTTTTTGCTTTTTCTCCTGTTCAATGCTGTCTGTATCGTGAACTACTTTTTATCCGTTTCTTACTTATATTTCAACTTTAAACTTTATATTCGAATCTTACTGTCCCTTGTTTAATTTTACTTCTTTATTGTATTATTCTGTATTTCTAGCCTGTGTTTTAAGTACCATGCACTTGTTGCGCCTGGAATGGTTGTTTATTTTATGTATATTTCTATATTACTATAATCAATGTCAGTTATTTGTTGTTGTTTTTTTCTCTTCTATCTACCGTTCTTTTTTTTTTCTTTATTTCCTGGTGTGCTAAAAAATTCTCTCAGTGTGTATATAAGTGATGCTACTCATTGTTTGCTTACTTTCCGTGATACTTTTCGTCTCAGTTTCATTTCATGTATTATTTATTTCTTTTTTTGTGTTCTCTCTGTGTGTGTAAACATGTTTGTGCTTTTTCATTTTTGTTTCTTTTTTTTTATTTGTGCTGCAGCACAAAGACCACATGGTTGTTCCTGCGCACATTAAATAAAGATTGATTGATTGATTGATTGATTGATTGATTGATTGATTATTATTATTATTATTATTATTATTATTATTATTATTATTATTATTATTATTATTATTATTATTATTATTATTATTATTATTATTATTATTATTATTATTATTATTATTATTATTATTATTATTATTATTATTATTATTATTATTATTTTCCAAGATGGCGCCCAGTAAGGACGCATGTGCGCTGTGCTCCCGCCCGTTTTTTGGCAAGCAGCAGTTTTTACGATGTGCCGACTGTGCGAAACGTGTTCACACGAAGTGCGTCACCTGGGCGGATGACGAGCTGCAACTTCTGAAGTCCGGCTCTCGGCCATTCTTGTGTAATTTGTGTGCGTCGTCGTCGTCTGACGGTGTTAGTCTTAGCGACGGTGGTGCTAGAGTCCCTGGTGCCCCGCTCCTGCCCAGCCACCCGACCGGTTTTCCCCCTTCAGCCGCGACCGGCGAACATGGCGGTGAGTTTGCCTCGCTACGGGCTCTCCTCCTCGACGCGCTTGAGGGAATCTCTTTTCTGAGCGATGAGGTTGCCCAGCTACGGGAAGAGAACGAGCGCCTTCGTGTAGAGAACTCGCGGGCTTTCGTACAACAAGCCGAGGTTATCGCCTCTTTACGTGCCGATGTTCGCGGCCTACGCCAGGAGCTTGTGCGGTGCGCTGCTTCGCAGTGTGAGCGTCCTCTCGTCGAGCGTCCTCTCGTTGTCTCTGTGGGCAATCCTACCCGTGAGGAGCAGCCATCTGTGGACTACTCCGCCGCTCTTCATCGAGGGATGACTCCTGGAGATATTCCCTGTTCATCTGCCTCTGCTCCTCGCCGTGCGGTTGACTTACCCAGTGAGATGAAGAAGCACCGAAGTCGAGCCATTACTGGCGCATCGAGCTCATCTGTCCTGAACGTTGCCATTTACCAAAAGAAGCGTCCGAAGACTATTTTCGTCTCTAAACTCAGTCCCGATACTACATCGGTAGACCTTACCAACCATCTAAAATCAGTGAATATTACTCCCATTTCCTGCCGGCAGCTGAAAACAAGGTACGACTCCTACTCGTCCTTCCATATTGAAGTTGATGAAGAATCCTACAGTAAGCTTGTTGAGCCTTCGATGTGGCCGATGGGTTGCATATACAAGGACTTTCGTGGGAAGCTTTACAACGATATGCTTCATCCCTCTGAACTGACGCAAAATTGCAGTGGCCCCTAATTTGGATATCTATTATCAAAACGCCCGAGGTCTTCGGACTAAGGGATCAGAATTTTTTTCTAGCGTCTTGTCCTCTTGTTATACCGCTGTTGTGGTTACCGAAACCTGGCTGTCAAGTGATATTCCTTCCAATGATTTCTTTCCAAATAATTACTCTGTTTTTCGTAGCGACCGCCCTGAAACAGGTCCCAAATCAAGAGGAGGTGGAGTGCTCATTGCTATTGACAGTTTTGTGAAGTGTGTTCGACGTTCCGATCTGGAAACTGTTGAAGAATGTGTGTGGCTCGAGCTCACTTTAAATCGACATGAAAAACTTTTACTTGCAGCTTTCTACATTCCTCCGAATCTACCTCCTTCAGCCTATGATGATGTTCTGCTCTCAATCGAACATGTTATAACCTGTCATAGCAAACACAAACTTCTTATTTTAGGTGATTTTAATACTCCTGGTATCAACTGGAACTCACTTATTTCTTCTCACAACAATCATTACATATTAAGTAAGTGTAACGCTCTACTTGATTTCATAGCCTTTAACTCTTTGCAGCAACACAATTTCATTGAAAACTGTTGCGGTAATATTCTTGACATCTGTCTATCGAATTTTGAAAGTGTTCGAGTCTCGAGTTCGGACATACCGCTGACTCGCTGTGACAAATTTCACCCTCCGCTTCTAGTTACTACTGCTGTCTCTGCCTCACCTTCTACTAACTCAGATCGGGTGGGGAATTCGCCCCGTTTCGCGTATGCACGTGGTGATTATGTCGGTCTTTTCAATTTCTTCTCTTCCGTCGACTGGTCCCTTTTAAATGACATTAATGATTCAGATGGACAAGTCAGTCGCTTTACAGAAATAGTTCTTGATGGTATGCGTCGGTACATACCTTTGCATACTCCTACGCGTAGGAAGTTCCCTTCCTGGTTTTCAAGGGAACTAATAACGGCGTTAAAGCTCAAGGAACGGGCCCATCGTAAAGCGAAACGCCCTGGGTTTCACAATTGGGCAGATGAGTTTCGCCGTGTGCGTTCTCTTTGCAAACGCTTATACAAGCGGGACTACGACTCCTATCTTGAGTCTTTAGAGAGGTATGCCTCAAATCGTCCTAGTCAGTTCTGGCGTTACGTTCGCAAGCGTTCCATTAAATCAGATTTAAGTATCAGCTTAGTTGACTCTCAGGGTTCGGAAATTCGGGATGTTGCCGACAGTTTTGCACAACATTTTTCCTCCGTTTACAAACATCCACATTGTGATTCCGTTTGCCTCCCATCTGGTGCACTATCTAATTCCATTCTCTTTGACGAGGAGTTGATAACTGAGAGTCTTAAGCGTCTGAGACCATCTTTGTCTCCTGGACCTGATGGCATTCCAGCTGCCATAATAAAAGCCTTCAGTTATATCTTCGTACCAGTACTGACTGCCATATTTAATAACTGTTTAAAAAATGCTGCCTTTCCTCGCGTGTGGAAAATGGCACGCGTGTTTCCTGTCTTCAAGTCTGGAAACAAAACTGATGTTTCCAATTATCGTCCGATTTCTCTTCTATGTGCAACCTCTAAGCTTTTCGAATTAGCTTTGCACAGCGTACTTTCCTTCCATCTCAAACATATCATAGTACCGAATCAACATGGCTTCATGTCGGGTCGCTCTACTTCCACCAACCTAGTCACGTTTATGACGTATGCCTCTGCAGCAGTCCTTCAGAGGGGTCAGGTTGACACTGTGTACTGTGATATGAGCAAAGCTTTCGACGTTGTTACTCACTCACTACTTCTTGAAAAACTTCTACTCTCTGGCGTTGAAGTCTCTCTCGTAGCCCTCCTACGCAACTATCTCCTTGATCGCTTCTGCTTTGTCAGTGTCAATGGACAGACTTCTTTCGTTTACCCTGCAACGAGCGGAGTTCCTCAAGGTTCAGTACTAGGCCCGCTTCTCTTCTCCGTTTTTATTAATGATGTTTCCTCGGCGATAAAGAACTCCTCGTTTCTTCTTTATGCTGATGATATAAAAATATTCAAGGTAATACATTCTTTTCAAGATTGCGTGTTGTTGCAATCGGACATATCTGCTTTTTCTGATTGGTGTGCGATGAATCGACTTACCCTCAATTCTTCCAAAACTAGGGTTGTGTCCTTTACTCGTAAAACACATAGCTTTCTCTACCATTATTCTGTCAATTCTGTGCTGTTGGATAGGGTTGATGAAATTAATGACCTTGGTGTACTTTTTGACCGCACCCTCAGCTTCTCCTCTCACACTAAACGCATTGCTCAGCGGGCTATGCGCACACTCGGATTCGTTTGCAGACTTTCGAGAGAGTTCCATACTCCACTTCCGTTCCTAAAACTGTACCTGTCCATATGCCTCCCGGTCTTGGAGTATGCGTCGGTTGTTTGGAATGGCACTTGCAAATCGAACTTGAACAAGGCTGACAGAGTACAAAAAAAATTTTTACGGATATTTCATTATCGCTTTCCTTTCGCAACTTCCCCCTCTCGCTCCACCAGGAGCGCCCATCTGAATCTTCCTTCCCTTCACTGCCGTCGTATCAGACTTGATATCATATTTCTGTACAAACTCCTTCATGGCCACATTATGTGCCCTCAGCTCTTAGAGTACATCCTACTGCGCGTTCCGCGAAAGAGCATGAGGGAATTCAGACCATTTCAGGTTTCTCCTCTTCATTCCCACTCCCCTCTGGACAGGATGCAGTGGTTATTTAACTCTTTTTGTCCTCACCTTGACATCTTCCAAAACTCGCTCTGTTCATTTACATTGGATGTTCGTAGCGTTGTATTCTAAATAGTACTTTATCACATATAACTCCCACTTTCTAGCCTTAAATTGTATTTACTTCACTTTTTGCTTTTTCTCCTGTTCAATGCTGTCTGTATCTTGAACTACTTTTTATCCGTTTCTTGCTTATATTTCAACTTTAAACTTTATATTCGAATCTTACTGTCCCTTGTTCAATTTTACTTCTTTATTGTATTATTCTGTATTTCTAGCCTGTGTTTTAAGTACCATGCACTTGTTGCGCCTGGAATGGTTGTTTATTTTATGTATATTTCTATATTACTATAATCAATGTCAGTCATCTGTTTTTTTTTTTTTTTCTCTTCTACCTACCGTTCTTTTTTTTTTTCTTCTTTATTTCCTGGTGTGCTAAAAAATTCTCTCACTGTGTATATAAGTGATGATACTCATTGTTTGCTTAATTTCCGTGATACTTTTCGTCTCAGTTTCATTTCATGTATTATTTATTTCTTTTTTTTGTGTTCTCTCTGTGTGTGTAAACATGTTTGTGCTTTTTCATTTTTTTTTTTTTTGTGCTGCAGCACAAAGACCACATGGTTGTTCCTGCGCACATTAAATAAAGATTGATTGATTGATTGATTATTATTATTATTATTATTATTATTATTATTATTATTATTATTATTATTATTATTATTATTATTATTATTATTATTATTATTATTATTATTATTATTATTATTATTATTATTATTATTATTATTATATTTAAAAACCTTTCTGTGACTACGGTTTCTCTCGAAGGCAAGACAATGCCACTGATGCTTACCTCTTTTTTCTCTGCCTTCTTACCACATCTGCGTCTAGTGATCAATCGTGTCATAACCTTATTATCATGTTCCATTTCTTCAGTAAATAGGCATAGTATATTTACTCTATTCAAAGAACGCCAATGCTGAAATGGTCTAAAATACTAAATTAATGCCTGCAAAGTAGCTTCCTATCCTATTCGAGCAGTCTTTCAAGACGTTATCTTGCATTCAAGCACAGGCGGTTATTAATGGACAAGTTTACAGGCGCGATTAGCGCCCGCTTACACACCGGTCATTGTAGAGGATGGCCAGCTCGTGGTCCGAGTTGCAGAGGAACGGGCTCGACTTTCCGGGGTGTTCGATATCATGCACCACGGCAGATATGAGACAGATGGTCTCGTCCAGTGGGTCAAAGATCTCCTGCGGACAGACCCCAAGACAAGCATTTCTTCACTAGTGGCTGCAACAGTTCGTTCAGACTGGGTAAGTGCCTTGTATTTGGAAAGGCTCAATAGGCTTAGTACGCACATAATTTATCATTACGTCCACTTCCCTAAAACAACCATCAACAAGCGCCAGCATGAGCTTGTGTCATATCTGCATGCTAACCCTAGGTGCCTGGCCAGCTTCCTTACATAAATGCCATAACTGAACACACTTCTCGGTTTACCTTGGTAGCCTGCATTTGAATGCATGCTACGATGGCATGCTACAAGTAATGTTAATCAGATGTCTCCTTAGCCCTCCCTTGGTCACAGTCGCTGTTGAACGAAATAGAAAAAAAAAAACATTTTAAGAGAAGCAAGGAAAAAGGTCCGTTTTGCGCCCTATGGTTTTCCCACCAAAAACGTTTGCCATAGTTTTGCGTACTAAGCAGATAATTGGAGATTAAAGTATATCTACTGTCTGTCACAGTGTAGAGCAGGTTGTTATATTAACACTATGTTCAGATGAGAACAGACAGCTAACAAGGAGCTGTATTCCGCGATAACCGGATAATATGGTATGCGCAGATTAACGTCCCAAAGTTTCACATTTGATATGAAAGCCGGTGTAGTGAAGGGCTCCGGATTATTTTAACCACCTGTGATTTTTAACGCCGTGGCGCCCTCTGGGGAGTAAATGCGATTCGTCGCCTCCTTGTTGAAAACACGCGAACGTGGGAAACAGACGAGCGAGTTGGTTCCACGACACGTCAAATGGCATATTTTATATAGATTTCCCATTATTAAAAGATTCCTCGCTTGATCGCAACAGCATGGGTTGCATCCAACTATTTTCTACCTTTTACAAACGTGTTTTGCTGCCCATTACCGCCTGCAAAAAATTTCTCACAAGAGTGCTCACCCCATAGTTCGATCAAAACAACTTTGTTCGCATGCGCTTCCTTGATGTGAAGCCACAATGCAAAATGTTCTAAGGCAGAAATACTGTTTTCATGGGGTTTGACGTTCGAAAGCGAGGTGATGAACGAAGCTCTATAGTGGCGGGCTCTAGCATAAGTTCGAACACAGGTGTGTTTTTAACGTGCACTGAATCTCACAATACACTTCCTCATTGTGTCTCCGCTTACATCTAAACGAGGCCGCCATTGTCGGGTCTGAGCGTTCGCTCTAGGTATCAGCAATCGAGGACAGTAACCATTGAGCCACCGCGGCGTGGTCGAAGCTAGGCAAAAGAAAATGTTAACGAATCGTTGTACTTAGCAACGTTCTAAAAAGCTGCACGACTATCTCTGAAAAGTACCTAATTAGGTCCCACACATAGTATTCTGTGAAGAGCTGTTCGAGTGGTGCACCTTCTTTCGCAGCTTTAGCAGGAAGTAGGCGGTTGCCTGCATGACGTCTCCGGCGTGCGTCGAGTTGTGGTACGGGTTGTCCAGGTAGTGCGACTCGACGAGCTGCAGCCAGTTGCGCATGGTGGCGTCGTCGCAGTCCAGGCTGGCATGCACGTTCATCTTAGCGAAGAGGGACATCCCCAGCCAGATCAGCGGCCTGCGGGAAATGCCATCATGCGGCTTTTCTCTTACCGAGTGATTGCCAGCCACTTCTCTGCCACCCGCTTCGGTACGAATTCGCATGTGATAGCAAAGCTCATCACGGTCACTGTGCTGCCCACAATAATATTACTTTACATCAGACGTTAAGGGACCGCAATATTTCATTCTTGTCGCTTTTTTCAGAGAGGCATGAAATTTGGTTTGGTTTGTGGGGTTTAACGTCCCAAAACTAACCAGTCGGCGAGAGAAGCAGCATTGAAGGGCTCTGGAAATTTCAGCTATCTGGTGCTCTTTAACGTGCACCGACATTGTGCCGCACATGGAGGCCTTACTTTGCGACTCCATCGAAAAGCGGCGCCACGGTCGGGATTAGATCCCGCATCCTTGAGTACAGTAGTTGAGCGCCCTAACCACTCCTTCGGCGGGGCATGAAATTTCATTTTCGTCTTGAGTGTGCATAGAGCCCAAACGAGAATTGAAGCCTATTTCACACAGTGCTGCAATAACACAATCAAATCTCGTGTCCTTGTGAGTAAAACGTTTTCTCGCATCTACTGAAGCGATATTTCGTCCCTTTACGTAGTAAAATACGATTTTAATAAGGCCTGAAGCATAATATAGCTTCAGTTTTATGTTCGGCCACCGAAGCGATGTCCTTGTGGTAGAGCATCCGCCTCGTATTCGAGAGGTACTGAGTTTGATATCTGATGCCACCGAGTACCCAACAGTCTTCCAATGGGTAAAAATTTCCCTCAGCTTGGTGCTCTGCTCCACTGGGGTGAAATTCTTGGGAAAAGGGCCTCGCGCCAAACAGCTGCGCTGGCGGGCCAGTTATTATTTCCGTGTCCAACCAACTTTTAAATTCGCTTCATACGGTTGAAGCTCGTATGTGGGCCCTTTTTATTTCTGACTGAAGCTAACGCTGGGCGTGTTTCGGATGTTCACTGTGAGAACCAATACAGCGAACCACCTTGGCAGACTACGAGGGTCGTTCGAAACAGGGTTTTGGCCCGATATGGGCGCAGCTGGGTTTCCGGAGCTTCTTCCAAGTGCGCATTCCTAAGAAAGTCAGGTACCAGACCGGGAAAGACTTGTACCTATTTCTACCTGCTGATTTCCGGCTGGGGTTTCGAGTCAGCCACCTCCCGCAGCCGAGACGGGCACCATAACCACTAGGCCACGGCTGTGGTTTAGTTAGGTAAGTCATTTTTTTATTGATATAGTTTGTTACAATGAGCTGGTCTGCGTCATTAACAGGAAAGTAGCGACAAGTGTGGCCCAGATAAGTCTAATTTCGTTTTGTTCCTTTAAGTATTGCTGATGGACACCTGGAAGCGTGTGGGGAACGCAATCATTAAACGGTGCTTTGCTGGCAAGCCTCCCTTTTGTACCAGTACACACCTTCGTCCCGAAAGCCCCTCCAGCTCGATGATGTCAAATTCCCACTTGACGTCCGTCGCCAGGAGCTCTGCGATTCTGGTTGGTGCATTGTCCAGGTTTGGAACCAGGCCAACAGCCACCGGGCTCGCCGGGCTCACTGCATGCGACACAATCATGGGCCCACCGAAGTGCGAAGATGGTGTCCTCCAATGGTGCAAGCGAAACATTGCACGGGGACAAAAGAAGCACTCTACCTCTTCTCAGCATCACCTCGTGGGACAGCCGCCGAACACCTGTTGGCCTCTGCGAGATCTGCGCGGTAAAACAGTGCGCTCGTATTGAGAAACGGCTTCCTAGCACGGGAACTGCGAAATGTCATCAAACCTCCATCGCTCAAGATAATATTTTTCCTATCACAGTATTTCCTTCAGGTGTACCGTGGATGTCAGTCGGTACTCGAGACTGAGAGCCGCCTAAAAGTAAACGACGTTGGGTATTTCACTAGCATGTAAAAACATTTTTAACCTAACAGACGACATCGCTCAGATTTCAAGAATATGTTCCAAGAAAGCCATTACCACAAAATGGCTCCATTAGCGACGTAGCTGCTACTCTCAAATGAAGCGGTATCGCCCAAGAACAAGATACGAGTACAGTACCATCGAACGGTACTGCGCTGAGGCTTTTTTGAAGATATGCGGGGGATAACTCACGAGCAAGCTGCTGCCTACCAAAATTCCGAGAGCACGGCAGAATCTGTATGGAGAAATGCGAAAGCCTGATCGTCGTGCTGCACATGGTAGATCGCGCGCCTCTTGTATAGCATTTGCTAGTAAGGCCAGTGGGTTCGCGTTCGTTGAAGTGCACCTGCAATTGTGGGGTTGGTGGTACAGTGTCGCTCGTCATCGCGTCCCCTACGTTGTCATGGAGACGACAGGAAGGCTAGACAAGGAGAACACATCTCACAGAATCTCGCAGACAGCTCTCGCGAACAGACCTCGCGCATACGAGATTTCCACCATGAGCGAAGAAAGGCTTTCGCCTTTGAGACAGTCTCATCGGGTACAGGCGAATGATACACACATGCGCATTACAAATGAAGCAATGGTGTCCTACGTATTTTTTTTTTTATCTCAAGTCGTCTACTCAGCACTGATACCATTTGTCGGGTGCGTAAAGGCATTGTAGGTTCAACCACTTAACGTTGGCTGTGTTTTTATTTGAAATGGCAGGCGTCACCTTAACATAGCAAAATAACTCAAGGACGCTGGGAAATCACTGGTCCCAGAAGCGGCATCGGGCTAATGTTTCTTAAGGGTAGATACTTGGGCTTGTTGGTACATGATCGAAGGGAACAAAATGTAGCGCACCAAGACAAGGACAGAGAAAGAAGACACACACAGCGCTATGTGTGTCTTCTTTCTCTGTCCTTGTCTTGGTGCGCTACATTTTGTTCCCTTCGATAATGTTCGAGAGCATGCATGTCATCTCTGCTCGTCGCCTTGCGTTGATCGATCACGGCAGCTGTACGATATTGCCGCGAACTGTTTGAATCTTTATTTGTTCCTGTTCGACAGCCGCTGGCATGCGGCCTTATCATTGTTATTCTGGCGCACTTATCAATTCTGTACCCCGTGTTTGTTCATGCTTGTTGTCGTGATACGACGCGTTATCATTTTCTTTGTCGCGAACGGTGCGCCGAGATCTGTCTCGAAGATTCCGATCACTCGCGTACGTTTCTACAATGTTCCTGGTTGTGCTACTAGCAGTTTGCGACGTTATCTAGATTGTTTTGAGCAGCCTTTAAATTGAGCGTTGACGAGTGCGACGGGCATTCTTTATTCGACGACCGACCAGCATGTTTGTTGCTATCGCCGCCGCCGAGTTGCTTAGTTCGTTTGCGGGCGCAAGTCAGCCCAATAAAGAGTTTCTTCAGTGCAATCACCGGCTCTTCATTTGTGTCATCTACCTTGTCACCACCACGTGACAATATATATTAGGAGAGCGCTGTAACAAAATGTTACTAGAAACGCGAGTGTGTAAACATCTCGTTAGTACTGGAAAAGCGTAGTTTCGCACGAGAGCAAAAAGCTTGGCACGGACGAAGAAAAGCGTACGTTGGCTAATGGCGGAACTTGGTCCAATGCTTGCTGCTGCTCATCGGCTTTCGCCTGGGCGACGCCCATTTCCGGGCTGTACAGTTCGGTGGAGCGGAGGATGTCGACCACGCGCTCGAGCTGCTGAGCCGCTGCTGGCGGCAGGTTGTTCTCTTGGGCCGCCATCAGCATGTTCAGGACCTGCGCCCAGAGCAGAGAATCAACCTCTGAAGTCTTCCTATTATAGCTTCGTTGCGCGTTTCTTTCTTTCTGAGCGGGATTTCAGCGATGTGCAAAGAAGCTTAGCGCCATATGTACAGTTGAATACATCCATATTGTTATTGAAATGTCTGCCTGTAAGGCCGTCGTGTAGCATGTAAAGCAGCTGAGCGGTTTCATCTAAATAACCACATGCGCTGAAAGAAGCTCGAATGCTTTTTGGACAATTTCCCGAGATGCGCGCATTAGAATATATCAAAGTTGTAGACTAAGCTCATGAAATGGTTTTGCGCTATCATATAAAGTTATGACTGCTATAAAATTTGCGACAACTCTCAGGCTTCTCCTCAGAGTATTGCAGTAGTGTGATGAAACTATACAGTGACGTCATTATGGGTGACAGAGTTTCAACATCTTTCTTCCAATTCGTTCTGCGACTCGCCCGATGCCGCCAAACGACGCCTAGCGACCTTTACCTTCGTTGGCGTTGGTGTTCTTCATTAGAGCAAACTTTTAGGCGTTGGAAATGCATTATCTCTAGTGATGACGTCATCACTGGTGTCCCCACTTTTCACCGTGTACTGCGGAGAAGCCTGAACACCGAATTTTTTTATTTAGCGATTACGTCGTGCATTTTAATGCTAGCGCAAAACGACTCATGAATTAACCTTAGCCTTCACACATTCGCTCCTTTAATTTGGTTGAATTTTAAAATCCCTTCAGTTTTGCACTTAAATGCCGCTAAGATGGATGAGTCAGGGAACTTACCTTAGTTATGGGCGCTTCAATCGCCATCAGGTTGGACTTCGCGAATGACTGTCGCCTGTTCATACCAACTGTTGGTAGAGTGAATAAGGCTGCGTTAGGGTTAAACTCTTTTAATTAGAGCAAAAAATTTATACTTCTAGCCATTTTTCCCCGCACCTGTTTAGAAAACAAAGCAGTTTGAAAAAAGACGTGTAAGTTTATTCATATTTTCTATAAAGCCCCACGAAGACACTTTTGCCAAATCTCCGTCTTAAACTCGCCAAATAACTTTTTAATGACACTAAACTCCACCTTTAAGACAAATTCAGAATTCTTTCAGTTGTGGGGCAACTGTTGGATATTGTAAGATACAGTTATCGAACATGCTGATGAGAATGCTCTAAGTTGCCGGTGCACGACAAACATTTGCTTCTGAAGCTTCTCCTCCGCTCACAGTACCTGGAACTGCCACAAAGAACCAATGGGCTGCGTATTTGAAAGTTATTGTAAGGCAGCTGTAGAACATTTTTAAATGTCTTTATGAACATATTGTTACGGGGTAGTTCAGCTTGGGATTGCAGACCGCGGACACGGAAGACAAGGCTTTCAAAATACAGACCTTCTCTGCAGGCACCAGCCGACACTGCCCGAACGTCGTCTTTCCAAAACTCACGAGATTTTTCTTCTTCCTTCCTTATGCGCATATCAGTGCATGCACCGCCTAATGTAACACTACCCCGCCGGCTGAAAAGCACCGTCGCTGTGCGTATTAGCGTCCAAACCAGGGTCCGTGTAGTACGGCTTGAGGCGTGCAACATGGACCGTCTCGGTGCGGGGTGTAGAAGAAGGGCGTGCGGGATGCAAGGGCGCAATTTCGTTTGTCACTGGAGTCACTTGTCGAAAATACAGTAGGGTCCTGTATAACGGGGCGAAAGTCTTTCTGAGAGGCCAACGCGGCGAGATGAGGTCCAAAGCAGCACGAGAGAGCCGCAAGAATACTGGATGTTGCGTTGACAGGAATCATAGCGACGATTCTAGGAGTGCTGGGAGGCTGCGAGTCGGTTGCGAGCAACAACGAGGGCAGCGTCAGCTCGGGCTATGGCGTCACGAGCATATGAGCTGGCAGTGGCTACAGAAGGGAGCAGGCTGTCAAAAGGAAGCTGAGGTTTACGGCCGCATAGAAGATAGAAGGGGGAGTAGCCGGTAGTGTTGTGACGCGACGAATTATGTGCAAATGTCACAAATGACAGCGTTATGTCCCAGTCGCGGTGGTCATCAGAAACGTACATAGACAGTATGTCAGTCAGTGTCCGGTTAAGGCGTTCGGTATACCCGTTCATCTGTGGATGGTAGGCAGTCGTGAAAGAATGACGAACGTTGCACAACCGTAGGATCTCGTCGACTATACGCGCAAGAAAGCTACGGCCACGGTCGGTGAGCAGTTGGCGGGGAGCTCCATGGACGAGTATAACGTCGTTGAAGAGGAAAGCAGCAGCACAACTGGTTGGTATTGCTCGTGTGACTGCGTAGCGTGTGGTGCAATTAGTGGCCACCGCAATCCATTTGTTCCCCGATGCGGACAGTGGGAAAAGCCCTAGAAGATCCAGACCCACTCGAGAAAATGGGTCCATGGGGATGTCGATCAGCTGCAGGAGTCCAGCTGGTAAAACTGATGGCTTTTTCCGGCGTTGACAGCGGTCACAAGCAGCCACGTAGCGGCGGACTGCGAGGTAAAGGCCTGGCCAAAAGAACCGATGGCGCACACTGTCGTATGTGCGAGAGACGCCTAGAAGACCCGCTGTGGGAACATTGTGAAGCTGTTCAAGTACGGCTTTGCGTAGGTGCTGAGGGACTACTAGTAGAAGGCCGAGGCCATCAGGTCGCATATTGTGACGGTATAAGGTGTCATCGTGGAGCACAAACGAAGGGAAGGGTCATGGCGATCGGCGCTGAGGCGATGGATAATTTCGCGAAGCTGAGGGTCCTGGCGTTGCTCACAGCGAATGTTAGAAAAGTCAGAAATAGAGAGCACGCAAGCGTCATTGTCACATTCAGGTTGGCTTGGCGGGTCGACTGTATGACGGGACAGGCAATCGGCATCTCGATGCAACTGGACAGACTTATAAAACTACGAAATAATCGTACTCTTGAAGGCGCAAGGCCCAGCGTCCAAAGCGGCCAATAGGGTCTTTGAGTGTAGAAAGCCAACAAAATACGTGGTGGTCAGTGACTACTGTGAATGGCCACCCATACAAGTAGGGAAGAACCATACAAGTAGGGAAGAACTTCGTAATGGCTCAGACTAGGGCTCAGCACTCACGTTCAGTGATAGAATAATTCTGTTCGGCCGCAGAGAGGAGTCGGCTGGCATAGGCGATGACGCGAGGGGAACCAAGCTGACGTTGTGCGAGAACGGCACCAATTCCATGAGCACTCGCGTCGGTGCGTACGTCTGTGGGCACTGACGGATTGAAGTGAGCCAACACTGGCGGACCGGTAAGGTGGGCAATAAGAGCGGCGAAGGCAGACGATTGTTCGTGGCCCCAGGAAAAGGAGACGTCTTTTTTCAGAAGCTGCGCGAGTGGACGGGCGATTTCCGCGAAGTTTGGTACAAATCGCCGGAAATATGAAGTACAAGGAAGCTACGCACGTCGCTACTTGATTTCAGTATAGAAAAACCACTTACAGCGCGAATTTTGTCGGGGTCCGGCTGGATGCCATGGATGTTGGCCAAATGTCCTAGGATATTTAGTTCCCGGCGGCCAAAGCTACACTTCTTGGAGTTCAGCTGAAGGCCAGCTCGTCGTAAGGCGCCAAGAAAAGCCGAAACACGATGGAGGTGACCCTCAAAGGTTGATGAAAATACGATGACATCATCGAGGTAGCACAGACGCGTGGTCCATTTGAACCCGCGTAATAAGGAGTCCATCATGCCCTTGAAGGTCGCAGGGGCATTACATAAGCCGAAAGGCATCACCTTGAATTGGTAGAGGCCATCCGGAGTGACAAAAGCCGTCTTCTCACGATCTCTTTCGTCAGCAAAAATCTGCCAATATCCAGAACGGAAATCGATCGAGGAGAAGTAGTTGGCACCATGCAGGCAGTCGAGGGCGTCATCGATACTAGGAAGAGGGTACACGTTTTTGTTATCTTGTTTAGGTGTTGATAATCTACGCAAAACCTCCAGCTGTTGTCTTTCTTTTTGACGAGTACCACCGGAGACGCCCAGGGGCTGCTCGACGGCTCAGTAATCTCGCTGGCCAACATTTTCTCCACTTCTTCCTGAATGATCCGGCGTTTGGAAAGAGCAACTCTTTAAGGCCGTCGGTGAACAGGGCGGGCATCTCCAGTATCGATGCGATGTGTGACGACGGACGTTTGGCCCAGGGATCCGTGACCGAAATCAAAGATGTCGCTGTATGACCGCAAAAGGCCGGCAAAGGCACTGGCATATTCGGAACGCAGGTCAGAGGCAACCATGGCTGAGATGCGGTCCTGTGGACTATATGACGGGACAGGTTGTGCAGGTACCTCAGCGTGACGGTTGGACAGCCCTGCAGAAATAGTAAATCTGAACAAAGGTGACAGCTCGGCAAGAAAAATGCCCTCCGGGAGAACGTGCGAAGACACGCTGAAGTTGAGTACGGGAATGTAGGTGAGGTTATTCTCGACGTGTACAATGTTATGAGGTAGGACGATGTTGCGCTGTTGAGTGACGTCGGTGATGGGGTTGACAACTTAGTCGCCGTCATGAAGGGAGAGAAAAGGTGACATGGGCACATATACTGCCGCCTCGGGAGGTAGGCGAGTAAACGTACTGGAGCGGAGGCGAGGCTGGGAATGGTCAGCACTAGGGTTGTGAACACAAAATTGGGCAGGGCTAGACGCATAAGTTCGGAGGAATAGTCAATGAGAGCGGAATGGGCTGTTAAAAAGTCTAAGCCTAAAATGACGTCTTGAGGACAAGTAGTAAGGACGGCGAAGAGCACAGGGACGTGGTGGCCGGCAATGCTATCGCGCGCAGTGCACATTCCCCTGATGGTAAAAGTGTTTCCACCAGCAACACGAACTGTAGAGGTGTCAGCGGGCGTAAGAACTTTATTGAGGCTCTAGCGGAACGACAAACTAAGGACTGAAATATGGGCTCCAGTGTCAATGAGAGAGGGCACAGGGACTCTATCTACGAGGACACTGATCAGGTTGCGGCGTGATGCGATGGTCGAAACACAGTTGGCTGACGGGGTTGGTAACGCAGCGTCACGTCTGGGATCTGCGTTGCCTAGTTTCCCGAGTAGGGGCCTTGGTACGTTGGGGACAAGCTGCGGCGAGGAGTAGGTGACCGGGAACGGTGGGCTTGTATCGATGGCGAAAGGCTAGGATGACGGGCTTGCACAATTTTCTCGGTACGAAGCTGTGCTGGGGTGACAAACGATCCGTGGCGCATAATAGTCATGGCGGACAGGGCTGTAATAGGAGCGAGAGTGGGGAGCCGGGTGGCTGCTTCAATAGCGGGACGTAAGGCCAGCCCGACAGCAGACGAAGCAAATAGGCCTGTCGTCAGATGTGCGCCACTCCGCAGGATTGCGGGCGGGGCAGCGCGGTGTGTAGGGCGGGTTTGTGGTAGCAGTAGCAACCACTGGTATTGGCTGTGGTGCAGATGGTGCAGGGTGCAGGGGCTGTTGTGCAGGGGGTGGCGTGGTAGGATTGGAAACGAGGCCCACATTCGCGAATTGTTGGCGGACAACAGCCTGTATCATAGCTATTGCCTCTGCAGGAGGTGATGTAAGTGTAACAGGAGTCAAGGCCTCGATTTCCCTGCGGACGATGGTAGTGAGGTTATTTTGACTTGGACTGCTACAAAGTGGAGAGATCGTCACATGAGGATGTAGTCGCCGTGTTAGGAAGGCGCTCAAACCGATGGATGATGTGGCGCTGCTTCGCTGTTCGAAACGGCGACACACTTGCAGAACTGAGTCCACCGTAGAGCAGTCTTTGCAGAGAAGTATATTGAATGCGTCATTAGCGATACCCTTTAGCATATGGCCCACCTTATCAGCTTCGGTCATGGAGGTGCTCACCTTTCGACATAGGGCGAGGACGTCCTGTATGTAGGCGAGGTATGATTCGGTTGATGATTGAGCACGAGTAGCCAGGTTTTTGGCTGCAAGAGCTCGCCCAATTGGCTTGCCGAACAAGTCCTGAAGTTATTGCTTGCAGATGTCCCAAGTAGGCATCTCCTGTTCGTGATTGGTAAACCAGGTCTTCGCCGTTCCCGCTAGATAGGAGATGTTTGCAAGCATTATGCTAGCATCCCACCGGTTATTCTTGCTGCACCTTTCGTATTCATCGAGCCAATCTTCAACATCCTTCTTGTCTTCGCCGTTAAAAATTGGCGGATGGCGGATTTTGGTTAAGACCATGGGGGCAGCTGGAGTTTCAGTAGCGTTTGATTCGTCCTGGGATGCCGCGCTTACTGTGGCAGTCGGTGGGGTGAGCTCAGGGAGATGGCGTCCACTGCGCAAATCCAGGTTTCTGGCACGCAAAAACGAGTAGCTGTGGCAAGGGGGATCGAAAGCGCCTCCACCAAGGTGTTACGTACGGGGTAGTTCACCTTGGGATTGCAGACCGCGGACACGAAGACAAAGCTTTCAAAAAAACAGGCGTTCTCTGCAGGCACCAGCCGACACTGTTCGAACGTCGTCTTCTCCAAAACTCACGAGATTCTTCTTCTTCCTTCCTTATGCGCATATCAGTGCATGCACCGCCTAATGTAACAATATTAAAAGAAATGGTCAAAGCTTTCGATGCGTACCAGTATTCTGCCTTCTTTTGTTCTGGGCTCCCATTATAATTAGGATTTCCACTAGGATAAAATGGTGTGTTTGTAATTATTTAAAAGGCAACTAAAGATTACTGTGCAATACCTTTATGATCACATTGACAAAAAAAAAGGTCTAAGCTTTCGATGCGTGCAAAATGTTGCTTCTAGAGTTCCTCCTGCGCTCTCAATGAGAAATTAAGTATTTCGAGATTTTCCGTGGAAATCTAATGGGGGGTTATTCCAATATATTCCTATGTAACTCTGAGGAAACTGGAGTATTGCACGATATTTTATATTATATTGATATAAATTTTATAAGCTTCCGATCTGTAGCATTATTTCGCTTCTAAACAATTCTTCCTATCAAGAGAGTGTGTGTGTGTGTGTGTGTGTGTGCGTGTGTGTGTGTGTGTGTGTGTGTGTGTGTGTGTGTGTGTGTGTGTGTGTGTGTGTGTGTGTGTGTGTGTGTGTGTGTGTGTGTGTGTGTGTGTGTGTGTGTGTGTGTGTGTGTGTGTGTGTGTGTGTGTGTGTGTGTGTGTGTGTGTGTGTGTGTGTGTGTGTGTGTGTGTGTGTGTGTGTGTGTGTGTGTGTGTGTGTGTGCGCGCGCGCGCGCGTGTGCGCGTGTGCGTGTGCATGTGAGTGTGCGTGTGTGTGAGAGAGAGAAAGGGGGACGCTCAGAACTTTAGAAATCATACCAATCAGCTTGCTATCAGGTACGCATAAGGTATTATCAGGGCAGCCGTAGGCATCGAAGGATTAAGCAGGTTTTCGGGAAGGGTGCAGTCTGCGTCACCCTTGTGTAGAGCGCTCGATCGGCGCACATACCTGCATAAAAATCAGCACTCCGTCGCACTTTCTAAAGACAACGCTTGTACGGAAGTATATTCCCACACGCCTGCGAAGGTCAGCGCGAGCACATTGTCCGGAACGAAGGAATTGTAGTATTTCGAGTGCTGTACAGAAGGCTGGCGCCGACTGTACACTACCGTCAATGATACCCATATCAACTAGTCGTGAACTTAGTTATTGACAGTCTCCAGCCAAGCGGTGCTCCATCTGTTTCTTACTAATCGCCATGACCAGTACCGTGGTGCCATGCTTTCTCGTTTATATATACCGCCGCATTGCGAAGCTGACTGAGTATGCACATTGTGCACGCCTAGGAGCTTACCGCCATCTGGCGGGAACGGCTTGTCCATGAAGAAAGGGTATTGCTTCACGTACACAACGTAGTCAGGCCTCCTGCGAGAGAGCAATAACCAGTAATCCGCTTAAGAGTCGCACACCCTCTGCTCATCACTAGATGGAGCTTCGCATAGAGTTTGCTGTCAACATTTCTCAGCAGCCAGCGGCTCTCGGTCACTGACACTGTGGACAAGCTATGAGAATGAAAAGGGGCAGCCAAATTGTGCAGAAAAAATTGACATTTGTTGCGTAATATGTTTAATATCTCTCGGCCTACATGTTGGGCCTACATGTTGGTTCAAGGTCATCGATATCTTTCACACGACACGGACTGCATATGCACACACTAAATAAACCGAAGGCTAATCGTAGCGACATACAAATTTGCGACGAAGTAAATTAGCAGATAATGTAATTTTTCGAAGCAGTGGTTACCCGATGGTGTTTATGTCCACAGGGGTGATCTTGCTGACCACGGGGACGCACTCTCCACTCTTGCGCCTGTGAAATAGGGTGCCCTCCCACTCCCTGCCCTTCTCCAGCTGCGTGCTGATGCTGTCGGCGACGTCAGCGTTCAGCGAGTCCCTGCGGTGAAGCTCCTGGGCGTCCATGCCCAGAATTTCCTCCACGGAGTAGCCCACCAGCTTCTCGGCAGCATTGTTCATGAACTGTGCAAAATCCCGAAACGTCCGCACACTGTGGAAAACGGTATTAATTGCACACTTGGGCCTCACGGAGAACAAGTTATCCGTGCTGAAGCTGAGGCTGGCATTTCTTCCAAACTTCATGTTTAAAGAACCAGGGGTTGTTCTCTTGGTGAAAGACTAATGGTCCAACCCCTGTGTAGATTCTAGTCCTTTCTGACTATAAAATGCCGCAGTAGAGTGCACTACCGCGCCATAATTGTTTTTTCTTGCGTTCCCGCGAGAAGAATACCTGGAAACGTCGCGTGCACATAAGGAACAATTCTACGCCAGTGAAAATGGCCACAAACCCTTGTTACCTTTATTTTCTGCTACTAGCAGCAGCTGGTGTGCGGCCTTATCACCTTGCATGTACCGCACAGAAAGATTTTGTTTATTTACGCTCAGTGTTACCGAGACGTGGCTTTATCATTTTCTTTGTCTCGCAAGAGGCGCCGAGATGTACCTCGAATGATTCCACCTACTCGCGTCTGTTTCCACGACGTTCCATGCTGTTCTAGTCACCTTTTGAGCGTTTCTGAACGTTTCTTCGCAGACTTATAATCAGCGCCGACGAGCGCAACAGGCATTCGTACTTCGACGACCAGCGGGCACGTCTGGTGTTATCGCCGCCTCAAAGTTGCTAAATTATTTTGAGGGCACAATTCAGTCCAATAAAGAGTTTGCTACACCCGTCTTTTCGTTTGCTGCCTTCAGCATTGGTACGATCACCTAATATTGTAAAACAGATTCCAAGGAATAAACACTTTCTTTAGTCATCTCTATTGTTTACAACCACACCCAATAAAATAGCAGCACTGTGAAGCTACAGGGAGTAACGGAGGCCTGGTTTCGTGAAGCCAGAGCGGCCCGTTAAATACTGGACCCAGTGCGCTGCAGCGGGAGTTGAAGGTCAGTCATGCATCTTAAATAACTAGCCAGCAGGTTTGAGAACACTATCGATGAGGGATTAAGGTTTCAGATGCTTGGACAATGCTCTGTTAAAAGGCTAGGTCACTAGAAGAATTGCGGTCGAACTCCACACTGTTGTAACAAATATGCGACAATGAGGCCAGCTTGAAAAATCAAGGATTCTACGGGTCGAAATCAATTCACGTGAGGATCCCCAAATTCCAAATGAGTGGCTCCACCAAAAATGTATCATTTCCTCTTTGCAAAATTAGGGCCGATATGTCCCATCGCGTGACAGTTCCCGCGTTTTTCATGTATTAGGAAAGGATCTCGAAGAGGGAAGGCTACAACAATAAATCTCCACCTGAATTTCGTGCTTGGGCCCGGCGACAATGACTCCGTCTCGAACAGACTGCAGCGCGGAGAAGAGTGCCTCCGAGGCCATGAGCTTCCACAGATTGACTAGGTCGTTGTGTTCGATCTGGACCATCTCGTTCAGGCAGACGCCCGGAGAGCACGACTCCAGGAACCACTGCGGACGGAGTGCCACCCGTTGCATGTCTGCTCACAGTCATACAATAGTATAAGTTCTCATCAGCACGGAAGCGTTGACTACCTTCGGAGCGAGCTCGCGAAAACTCACCCTGTTGTAGCCAGAGGTGAGCAGCGGAATGATGGCTGCCTCCTCCCTCTCAGCCAGCCTGCAAACCAGGAGATATTATGGCTCCGTTGATTTATTGAACGAGCACTACGCAGTACTTGCGCTCACGAAATAGCGAGAGATGGGCAAGGGTCGAGCTTCTTACACATGCTGAAGTTTCGGGACTTTGCGAAACAGTGCAAGATGAAAGCTTACGGCATGGCATTTTTCATGAACAACAGATGTCTCTAAATAGAGCATTACAGCATTAGAATTCTCGTACATAGCGTTCCTACATCCCTTGGCGAATGAGCATACAAAAACAAATGGTCACAAATAAGGAAATTTATTCTTTTTGTGTACACTTATGAGACACGCACAGGTCTTCTGTGCATGAGGTCTCCTCCGGAGCATCTGACGCTGCGGCTTCTCACGATTAAAAAGAAACAATAAAGGAAAGAGACAAATGTAGAGATGAACAGAACAGGACACAGGCGGGGAGCGTGTGCGTAGCTACACATGAACATGACTTATCATTCTGTTCGCTTTATCTTCTCTAAGATAATGTACGTGGTTGGTAGAGAGCCCCTAAGCCACAAAGTTTGCTTTTAAGGAACATATTCCAGCACAATTGTGGCACTGGAGTTGCTACGACATTCACAGGTGAGGATGAGACTCCTCCTTACTAACCGGAGATTTTCAACTTTGAGAGTGCTGTAAAAGGCCTCACAGCAAAACTCAAAAGCAGGCATTGCTGCGGCCTGGGCATTGTTTACTAATTCCTGTGCCCACTGAATGGGTGTTCTCGGGTGCCTACTCTCGGCGGCAGATATCTGCAGGAATGGTCATGCTCACTAAAGTCAGTCGTAATATGTGAGAAGTATTTCATATGCAGTAAGACAAATATTTCCCAACGGTCAGGTCTTCACTGGAGACTAACCTTTCAGTATTTTAACATATGTGGTATGTCTTACGTCATATAGATCACAAATCACGTGATCCCCTCCTGGCCTATGAGAGCGAGCCAGATCCGATCATGTTGATAGGCCTTCGCTATCGGAGTGTGTGAAGGCTTCGCTATCGCTTGGCTGGGGGTTATTTTAATTGTAATTCAGTGGAGGTGAGAACGCTTTCTATTACGTGGTAC